>NC_068436.1:17895689-17905472 GCF_023373465.1 Oncorhynchus keta
GAGTCAGGTGATATATATATATATTGTAATGACCTGACTAGATCATAAATGAACAATTGTCCAGACAGAGGCTTGAGTTTACGAATTGACGGTTTATTACACCAACTTTACACAGGCTACTGTTTGGGCCGTAGCACACGCCAAATAGATGACAGATAACCCACAAGCCAATCGTGACCTTCTCTTGTGAAACCCAGACGTAAGAGAGAGAGAACAAAGGCTGAACCTGGTCTTAACTTCCAATGCTCCACCCCCCTGCCCAACCCCCCTCCACGCCACTCCGCCAACCACCAGGATTCCCAGCATCAGAACATTCCAGGCATTCCCGTGATTGGCAGATAGCAGGTTGATTGACAGGTCGGACCCCGCGAACACCGGGTACTGGTCCGTACAACACAACCACCTCCTAGCCTAACACATAACACACAGCTGTCTGTGCGGGTCGCTACAATATATATATATATATATATATATATATATATACATACAAAACCCGATAGAGTGAAAAGAAATTCCATTCGCTCCCACAAACACTACTGTTTGACAACTCACTCCCAACATGCACTCCGACAAGAGAGAGACAGACAGAGAGAGAGAGAAGCGGAGTAGGTATACTTTTCATCAGTACATTAATATGTTTGCAGTATTTTATAAATATATTAAGGGTGATATTATCTTTATCTTTCTCAACAATAGACATTTCTCTTCAACTTCCACCTGAGAGCCTGGATTGGTCTGACTGACTCTGTTACTGAGGAGACCTGGAAGTGGGTGGACGGCACAACACTGACCACAGGGTGAGAGATTTGACCATTTTACCTTGTGATATGGAGATACAAAACAACAATGATATTTTGCTTCCAATCATATTCATCAAAATGTATGTTTCTACTTATGAATTTCATTCAATGAGAACTAGAGATGTACAGTGCCTTGCGAAAGTATTCGGCCCCCTTGAACTTTGCGACCTTTTGCCACATTTCAGGCTTCAAACATAAAGATATAAAACTGTATTTTTTGTGAAGAATCAACAACAAGTGGGACACAATCATGAAGTGGAACGACATTTATTGGATATTTCAAACTTTTCTAACAAATCAAAAACTGAAAAATTGGGCGTGCAAAATTATTCAGCCCCCTTAAGTTAATACTTTGTAGCGCCACCTTTTGCTGCGATTACAGCTGTAAGTCGCTTGGGGTATGTCTCTATCAGTTTTGCACATCGAGAGACTGACATTTTTTCCCATTCCTCCTTGCAAAACAGCTCGAGCTCAGTGAGGTTGGATGGAGAGCATTTGTGAACAGCAGTTTTCAGTTCTTTCCACAGATTCTCGATTGGATTCAGGTCTGGACTTTGACTTGGCCATTCTAACACCTGGATATGTTTATTTTTGAACCATTCCATTGTAGATTTTGCTTTATGTTTTGGATCATTGTCTTGTTGGAAGACAATCCGTCCCAGTCTCAGGTCTTTTGCAGACTCCATCAGGTTTTCTTCCAGAATGGTCCTGTATTTGGCTCGATCCATCTTCCCATCAATTTTAACCGTCTTCCCTGTCCCTGCTGAAGAAAAGCAGACCATGATGCTGTCACCACCATGTTTGACAGTGGGGATGGTGTGTTCAGGGTGATGAGCTGTGTTGCTTTTATGCCAAACATAACGTTTTGCATTGTTGCCAAAAAGTTCAATTTTGGTTTCATCTGACCAGAGCACCTTCTTCCACATGTTTGGTGTATCTCCCAGGTGGCTTGTGGCAAACTTTAAACGACACTTTTTATGGATATCTTTAAGAAATGGCTTTATTCTTGTCACTCTTCCATAAAGGCCAGATTTGTGCAATATACGACTGATTGTTGTCCTATGGACAGAGTCTCCCACCTCAGCTGTAGATCTCTGCAGTTCATCCAGAGTGATCATGGGCCTCTTGGCTGCATCTCTGATCAGTCTTCTCCTTGTATGAGCTGAAAGTTTAGAGGGACGGCCGGGTCTTGGTAGATTTGCAGTGGTCTGATACTCCTTCCATTTCAATATTATCGCTTGCACAGTGCTCCTTGGGATGTTTAAAGCTTGGGAAATCTTTTTGTATCCAAATCCTGCTTTAAACTTCTTCACAACAGTATCTCGGACCTGCCTGGTGTGTTCCTTGTTCTTCATGATGCTCTCTGCGCTTTTAACGGACCTCTGAGACTATCACAGTGCAGGTGCATTTATACGGAGACTTGATTACACACAGGTGGATTGTATTTATCATCATTAGTCATTTAGGTCAACATTGGATCATTCAGAGATCCTCACTGAACTTCTGGAGAGAGTTTGCTGCACTGAAAGTAAAGGGGCTGAATAATTTTGCATGCCCAATTTTTCAGTTTTTGATTTGTTAAAAAAGTTTGAAATATCCAATAAATGTCGTTCCACTTCATGATTGTGTCCCACTTGTTGTTGATTCTTCACAAAAAAATACAGTTTTATATCTTTATGTTTGAAGCCTGAAATGTGGCAAAAGGTCGCAAAGTTCAAGGGGGCCGAATACTTTCGCAAGGCACTGTATCTTAGAAATCAAGTCATATTTTTAGATTAAAATGTCATTATATAAAAATGAATGTCATTGTTAATGGTCCATTCTTGATTACATCTTACAGAGTGTTTCTTTAAAACTGTAAAAACATAGGACTGTGTCTATAATTGAGGAGGATGTTTTCACCAGTGTCTGACTGTCTGGTTTTCTGTGTTCTGTGTTGTTTAGGTACTGGGGGAAAGGACAGCCTGATAATGGTGGTCTGTTCCCTGGGCAGGAGGACTGTGTTGAGATATACTATAGACAAGCTGATCCTGTACAGACATGGAATGATGAAAATTGTGGCACAAATCATAACTGGATCTGTGAGAAAGAGGTGTAACAATAACCTCTCTCTCTCTCTCTCTCTCTCTCTCTCTCTCTCTCTCTCTCGTAGTTATTATGTTGATTATGTTGATTACGATTATTATGTTGGTTGGATACAGTGCTGAATGGTTAAGTGATGATTCCACCTATTGGTTAAAGTGAGAGATGAACAGACCAAAGAGATTAAATAGTTGTATTACAGACTTGCCTACGGGCTCTTTTTTAATGCACACTTACTTGATTCCTCCTCACATCTTCTCTCCTCCCCTCTGTCTCAAAACACATTGGACAATAGAATCCTAGGGGAGGGACCTTGGACCTTCTCCTCTAATAGGGTTGAGAAGGAGGAGAAGAGAAAGGATGAGAGGAATCTAGGAAAGACAAATTGAGTGTCAGAGAGAGTTAGTGTCAGAGAGAGACAGAGGAGGAAGAAGAAAATTAAGAGAATGAGGAAGAGAGAAAAAATAAGACAAATAATTGTGTTTAGATTAAGAGGAGAGAATGTAGACATACTGAACTCTGTAAAATGATTCTTCATAATTTTTTATTAGAAACATGTCATGTGATTTGCAGTAGGCTTATACTTAATAAAAAACAAGTGAGTCCAATTATTAACCTGTTTATCACTTTAATAATAAGAATAACAACGACACAGATTTTTTTCTTATGAGAACTGGCTAAATGTTTCCCAAACTCATCCGTGTTGGGGGAGCGTCCCCTCCTTGACTCAACACTGAGAATTCAGAGGTGACTTAACCTCAACCATTGTTGTCCTGAGGTGGGTTTTAATCAGTAAAGCTGAGAAGCTTCTCTCGCAACAAGCACTGCTGACTGGTGTAACAGAAATCTTACAGCATCGAAATAGCTCATGGAAGACATCTTTATAAGGTTCTAGAAACACAACAAAGTCAAGGAGAGTAGACGGTCTGTCCCTTCCACTTTTCTCTCTCCTATCAAGAAGCCGCTTGGTTTGATGAACCTCATGATTGATGTCCTCTAAATCTGACTCAAAGGTCAAAGGTAAACAGGACCCCTTGCATGATCTCGCAATTCTTCTTTGAAAAACACCTCTGCAGCTTAGCTGTGAGACTGTCAAGCACCTGATAAAATATATCTCTTTCGAAGCAATATATCTCACCATCACCTTGGTCGCAATTTTTCTGTCCTCGAGGGCTCATCATCAATGAGTAGTGAAATATTAACTTCTTTGGGACTGGGGGCAGTATTGAGTAGCTTGGATGAATAAGGTGCCCAGAGTAAACTACCTGCTACTCAGGCCCAGTTCCTAATATATGCACATATATCCAAATCCAAAACATGTCAAACGATGTCCATTTATGTCCAAATACATATATATAGATTTGGATAGAGGGCTCTGCGAGAGTGCCATGAGATGATCACATGCGCTCACGTGAGAGCGACCTGCGTTTACATCGGATTTCTACAGACAAATCAATTCTCCGGTTGGAACATTATTGACGATTTATGTTAAAAACATCCTAAAGATTGATTCTATACATCGTTTGACATGTTTCTACGAACTGTAATATGACTTTTCATCTGAACCTTCGCCTGGACTTGCCCGCGCCTCGTGAGTTTGGATTGTGTACTAAACACACAAACAAAAAGGAAGTATTTGGACATAAATGGACTTTATCGAACAAATCAAACATTTATTGTGGAACTGGGATTCCTTGGAGTGCATTCTTATGAAGATAATCAAAGGTAGGTGAATATTTATAACGCTATTTCTGACTTCTGTTGACTCCACAACATGGCAGATATCTGTATGGCTTGTTTTGTTGTCTGAGCGTTGTACTCAGATTATGGCATGGTGTGCTATTTCGGTAAAGCTTTTTTGAAATCTGACACAGCGGTTGCATTAAGGAGAAGTTTATCTAAAGTTCTATGCATAGCACTTGTATTTTCATTAACATTTATGATGAATATTTCTGTAAATTGATGTGGCTCTCTGCAAAATCACCGGATATTTGGAAGCAAAACATTACTGAATGTAACGCGCCAATGTAAACTGAGATTTTTGGATATAAAAATGAACTTTATCGAACAAAACATACATGTATTGTGTAACATGAAGTCCTATGAGTGTCATCTGATGAAGATCATCAAAGGTTAGTGATTCATTTTATCTCTTTTTCTGCTTTTTGTGACAGGCAACATTTTTCCCCCCTGTGTTTGTGGGTAATTATGAATTTTCTGTGAGTGTTTGTGTGCGCGATGGTTGTGGCACGTTCAGATTCTGTTTACCTGTTTTGATTTGTGAAGGTTTCACTTCGATTAAAGATGTGGAATTACATGCACGCTGAGTCTTGGCTCATTTATGATAGGGAGTTTGAAGACAGCGAACGTGACAACTTGAGATGAACGAACGAGCCAGATACAAAGTTATCTTCCTCAGGATCGGTGTCACTTCCACAGGATGTTTGAGCTAATGTAGGCTAATGCGATTAGCATGAGGTTGTAAGAAACAAGATCATTTCCCAGGACATAGACATATCTGATATTGGCAAAAAGCTTAAATTCATGTTAATCTAACTGCACTGTCCAATTTACAGTAGCAATTACAGTGAAAGAATACTATGCTATTGTTTGATCTGCAATTGTTTTTATGTAAGTACAGTTTTCCTTCACTTTGTCTCTTGATCAGATCAATTTAAAAAAGGTCAATGGCTAAAATATCCTAAAATTATTGCACTATTTTATGTTTGTCAACCTGCCTCAAAGACAAACCACATAGGCCGTGTCTGACATTTGTCTTGCTACTACTTACTAAAACTACGGTGTTCTAATCATACTACTTACTAATGTTTTATTTGGTCTGTAACACCATGGGCCAAATAGGTGACTGAAGTAAATGGCATTGTTGTATTATGCAAGACACCACTCCACTCCACAAAATACTATGAATTATTTTAACCTTACAGCGAATCAGACAATGTTGGCTACCCCTCTGCCTATTGGCTTATTTACATATTCAAACCTGTCTTAAAATTCACCAACGTCCCTTTAATGAAGACATAAGCTTTTTACCTGACTGGTTTTTCAAAGACACTTTGTGTGCTCTTGTAGGAAGCAATAACTCCCATTACTGACCTATACTGAAGTATACATGTAATGAACAAGAGGGGAGACAGAGAGCTGGTTTCAAGTGCAGGGCACAGCAGGTGTTTATTGCAAAGGACCACAGGAGGAGGCAGGTAGCTGGGTCCAGGGGCAGGCAGAAGGTCATACAGAGGAGGAGGCAGGTAGCTGGGTCCAGGGGCAGGCAGAGGGTCATACACAGGAGGAGGCAGGTAGCTGGGTCCAGGGGCAGGCAGAAGGTCATACACAGGAGGAGGCAGGTAGCTGGGTCCAGGGGCAGGCAGAAGGTCATACACAGGAGAAGGCAGGTAGCTGGGTCCAGGGGCAGGCAGAAGGTCATACACAGGAGGAGGCAGGTAGCTGGGTCCAGGGCCAGGCAGAAGGTCATACACAGGAGGAGGCAGGTAGCTGGGTCCAGGGGCAGGCAGAAGGTCATACACAGGAGGAGGCAGGTAGCTGGGTCCAGGGCCAGGCAGAAGGTCATACACAGGGGGTCCAAAAGTGTAACAGTACAGGCAGGGAAAAGACTAGTAACGTAGTCCGGGAGATCAGGCAATAGGTAGATAACAGGAAATCCAATAGGCCAAAGTAAAGGCAGGGAATATGAAAAGGGCGTGTTAGTGAGGCAGGCAAAAACTATCATACACAGGAGGAGTAAATCACAGGCAACCCAGCGCTCCAAAAGAAGTGTCACAAAACAAACAAGACCGACCTCACAGTGATGGGGTGCAAAGAACTGAACTGAATAGTGTGTGATAATGACATACAGGTGAGTGAACAGGTGATTAGAATTTAGGTTATTGGGATCTGGAGAGTGAGCTGCATTCAGGGGATGTAAGTGTTTGAGTGTGTGAGCTGGAAAGTGGGCTGGAAAGTGAGCTGCATTCAGTGGATCTATGTGTTTGAGGGTGTGAGTTGGAAGCAGGCTAATAACTCATCAACTAGCAAAGAACATCAAGAAATGTGCACTTGAGCGATTCTGCGCTCTGATCTGAACTGATGTGAAATGCCATTCACTCTGGTGTGATTGAACGACCACTGGTGGGCAACCCCTTCCAATACAATTCTACTCCGTTGTGCTCTGGGTCTGCCTTAAACAAAATCACACACTCAATCCTGCAAAGTTATATTTGTTTTGGTTTGTTGCATTGGAAAGGGGCTGATAGGATATAGATTCGATCACAGAAAAAAACATTGATCTATATAGTGCAAACTAATGGGGTTGAACTCTGTGAAGTTCAATCTCTTCCACCTCTGTGTAGCATGGCGTTTCTTCTGTGCAGCAGTCCTGGAGGAAGTGAGTGGCCACTCACATGTGCAGTTTAGAGGGAACATTGCTGTCTACTGTACAGTCTGTTTTTAAAGGCCTCTCACTTACAGTAGCAATAAGAAACTGAGTTTTAACCAGTAGCTGATGCATCAAGGACTCTCCGGAGAAGCATTTTTCTCTTATATAACCAGTATGACTACAGAGAGAGACCAGTTACAACACCCTGACTAAAGAGACAGACCCGTTACAACACCCTGACTAAAGAGCCAGACCAGTTACAACACCCTGACTAAAGAGACAGACCAGTTACAACACCCTGACTAAAGAGAGAGACCAGTTACAACACTCTGACTAAAGAGACAGACCAGTTACAACACCCTGACTAAAGAGACAGACCAGTTACAACACCTGACTAAAGAGACAGACCAGTTACAACACTCTGACTAAAGAGACAGACCAGTTACAACACCCTGACTACAGAGACAGACCAGTTACAACACCCTGACTAAAGAGAGAGACCAGTTACAACACTCTGACTAAAGAGACAGACCAGTTACAACACCCTGACTAAAGAGACAGACCAGTTACAACACCCTGACTAAAGAGAGAGACCAGTTACAACACTCTGACTAAAGAGACAGACCAGTTACAACACCCTGACTAAGAGACAGACCAGTTACAACACCCTGACTAAAGAGACAGACCCGTTACAACACCCTGACTAAAGAGGCAGACCAGTTACAACACCCTGACTAAAGAGACAGACCAGTTACAACACCCTGACTAAAGAGAGAGACCAGTTACAACACTCTGACTAAAGAGACAGACCAGTTACAACACCCTGACTACAGAGACAGACCAGTTACAACACCCTGACTAAAGAGAGAGCCCAGTTACAACACCCTGACTAAAGAGACAGACCAGTTACAACACCCTGACTAAAGAGAGAGACCAGTTACAACACTCTGACTAAAGAGACAGACCAGTTACAACACCCTGACTACAGAGACAGACCAGTTACAACACCCTGACTAAAGAGACAGACCAGTTACAACACCCTGACTAAAGAGAGAGACCAGTTACAACACTCTGACTAAAGAGACAGACCAGTTACAACACCCTGACTACAGAGACAGACCAGTTACAACACCCTGACTAAAGAGACAGACCAGTTACAACACCCTGACTAAAGAGACAGACCAATTACAACACCCTGACTAAAGAGACAGACCAGTTACAACACCCTGACTAAAGAGACAGACCAGTTACAACAACCTGAATTGAGAGGCCATCTCAGGCAAAGCTTTTTGTGAGATATAGGTGAGATATAAACTGTGGTTAATTAGAAGTAAAATCAACAGCAATAGTGTGTATATATATATATGGGTTTGAGAGTATAATGATACTTGCTAGCTTTCTCAATGTGTTCACCTTTGCTCTTCAACAGAGCAGCATTGTCAAGAGGAATGGAGATACATTGACTGCAGTTTCTACTTCCTCTCCTCTGAGAAGAACATCTGGGTTTCCACCATCCTTCCACCATTTCAAAGTAGTCAAGTTTGTCAACTGGTTTGATTTTACTATGGAATGTAGCTATAATGGAACAGATAAAGATGAGTTCTCTATCTATCTCTATGGGTCAAGGTCACAGTAATAGAAGGAAGAAACAGAGCTTGTAGAAAACAGCCAGTAGTGGGAGACAAACACTTTTAAAAGTAGGTATTATACCCAACATGAGGGACTTTTCTGACCTGCATTGCCAACAGATTATAGACAAAAACTCCAACTGACTCTAACCTTAACCCTAACCTTCACCTAATTTGAACTAATTCAGAATCTGAACAGATGATGAATATGATTAAATAAAATGATGTTCTTGAAGGTTAAAATGAAGCCTTTTTCTGTACAGACGTCCTGTTGTATTTGTAGTGACTTTATATCCATGGATGAAAAGTGGCTTGTGTTTTCAGGACAGAGGCAGTACATAATACCTACATAGAATGTGAATAATGACATTAAGGGTACGTCTCAAATGGCACCATATTCCCTGTATAGTGCACTACCTTTAACCAGGGTCCATCAATATATAGAGTATTGAAGACTTTTACAAAGTATTGACTTAGGATGTGAATACTTATGTAAATTCTATATTATATTTAATTTTCAATACATTTGCAAACATTTCTAAAAATATGTTTTAACTTTGTCGTTGTGGGGTATTTTGTGTAGTTGAGTGAGAGAAAAAATATATTTACTGCATTTTAAATTTAGTCGAACACAACAAAATGTGGAATAAGTCTAGGGGTGTGAATACTTTCTGACGGCACTGTATGATAAGATGAATTCTCTAATTGTCAGTCTGCTAAATGACTAAAATGGAAATGTAATAGTAATTAATGGTAAATAATGTATTGTGTAACTTGAGTCATTTTTATTGTAAATAAGAATAGAATACCATGATTAAAGACAATCATGAATGAATTGTGAATAAATGAGTGAGGAAGTTACAGAGGTATAAATATCATAACC
>NC_068436.1:17905572-17947791 GCF_023373465.1 Oncorhynchus keta
TATAAGAGATGGAGTGTATGTGTTTAAGAGATGGAGTGTGTGTGTTTAAGAGACGGAGTCTGTGTTTAAGAGATGGAGTGTGTGTGTTTAAGAGATGGAGTCTGTGTGTAAGAGATGGAGTGTGTGTGTTTAAGAGACGGAGTCTGTGTGTAAGAGATGGAGTCTGTGTGTTTAAGAGACGGAGTCTGTGTGTAAGAGACGGAGTGTGTGTGTTTAAGAGACGGAGTCTGTGTGTTTAAGAGACGGAGTCTGTGTTTAAGAGACGGAGTGTGTGTGTTTAAGAGACGGAGTGTGTGTGTTTAAGAGACGGAGTCTGTGTGTTTAAGAGACGGAGTCTGTGTGTAAGGGATGGAGTGTGTGTGTTTAAGAGACGGAGTGTGTGTGTTTAAGAGACGGAGTCTGTGTGTAAGAGACGGAGTGTGTGTGTTTAAGAGACGGAGTCTGTGTGTAAGAGATGGAGTGTGTGTGTTTAAGAGACAGTCTGTGTGTTTAAGAGACGGAGTCTGTGTAAGGGATGGAGTGTGTGTGCTTAAGAGACTTGAGTCCAGTGTAAGAGACTTGAGTGTGTGTTAAGAGACGGAGTCTGTGTGTTTAAGACGGAGTCTGTGTGTAAGAGAGACGGAGGTTGTGTTTAAGAGACGGAGTCAGTGTAAGAGACGGAGTGTGTGTTTAAGAGACGGAGTCCAGTGTATGGATGGAGTGTGTGTGTTTCAAGAGACGGGAGGTGTGTGTTTAAGAGATCTGGAGTGTGTGTAAGAGAGATGGAGTGTGTGTGTTTAAGAGACGGAGTCCGTGTAAGAGACGGAGTGTGTGTGTTTAAGAGACGGAGTCTGTGTGAAGAGACGGAGTGTGTGTGTAAGAGATGGAGTGTGTGTGTATAAGAGACTTGAGTCTGTGTGTAAGAGATGGAGTGTGTGTGTATAAGAGACTTGAGTCTGTGTAAGAGATGGAGTGTGTGTGTTTAAGAGACGGAGTCTGTGTGTGTGTTTAAGAGACGGAGTGTGTGTGTTTAAGAGACAGAGTCTGTGTGTAAGAGATGGAGTGTGTGTGTAAATGATGGAGGTGTGTGTTTAAGAGACGGAGTCTGTGTGTAAGAGATGGAGTGTGTGTGTATAAGAGATGGAGTGTGTGTGTTTAAGAGATGGAGTCTGTGTGTTTAAGACCTGAGTCTGTGTGTGTGCTTAAGAGACCTGGAGTGTGTGTGTTTAAGAGACAGAGTCTGTGTGTAAGAGATGGAGTGTGTGTGTTTAAGAGATGGAGTGTGTGTTTAAGAGACGGAGTCTGTGTGTAAGAGATGGAGTGTGTGTGTTTAAGAGATGGAGTCTGTGTGTTTAAGAGACGGAGTCTGTGTGTGTGTTTAAGAGACGGAGTCTGTGTGTAAGAGATGGAGTGTGTGTGTATAAGAGATGGAGTGTATGTGTTTAAGAGATGGAGTCTGTGTGTTTAAGAGACGGAGTCTGTGTGTGTTTAAGAGACGGAGTGTGTGTGTTTAAGAGATGGAGTCTGTGTGTTTAAGAGACGGAGTCTGTGTGTTTAAGAGACGGAGTCTGTGTGTTTAAGAGACGGAGTGTGTGTTTAAGAGATGGAGTCTGTGTGTTTAAGAGACGGAGTCTGTGTGTTTAAGAGACGGAGTCTGTGTGTTTAAGAGACGGAGTCTGTGTGTTTAAGAGACGGAGTCTGTGTGTTTAAGAGATGGAGTCTGTGTGTTTAAGAGACGGAGTGTGTGTGTAAGAGACGGAGTCTGTAAGAGATGGAGTGTGTGTGTTTAAGAGACGGAGTCTGTGTGTTTAAGAGACGGAGTGTGTGTGTGTAAGAGACGGAGTCTGTGTGTAAGGGATGGAGTGTGTGTGTTTAAGAGATGGAGTCTGTGTGTAAGGGATGGAGTGTGTGTGTTTAAGAGATGGAGTCTGTGTGTCAGAGATGGAGTGTGTGTGTTTAAGAGACGGAGTCTGTGTGTAAGAGACGGAGTCTGTGTGTGTGTTTAAGAGACGGAGTCTGTGTGTAAGGGATGGAGTGTGTGTGTGTAAGAGATGGAGTGTGTGTGTTTAAGAGACGGAGTCTGTGTGTAAGCGACGGAGTCTGTGTGTGTGTTTAAGAGACGGAGTCTGTGTGTAAGGGATGGAGTGTGTGTGTGTAAGAGACGGAGTCTGTGTGTGTGTTTAAGAGACGGAGTCTGTGTGTTTAAGAGACGGAGTCTGTGTGTGTGTTTAAGAGACGGAGTCTGTGTGTAAGAGACGGAGTCTGTGTGTAAGAGATGGAGTCTGTGTGTTTAAGAGACGGAGTCTGTGTGTGTGTTTAAGAGACGGAGTCTGTGTGTAAGGGATGGAGTGTGTGTGTTTAAGAGACGGAGTCTGTGTGTAAGGGATGGAGTGTGTGTGTTTAAGAGACGGAGTCTGTGTGTAAGGGATGGAGTGTGTGTGTTTAAGAGACGGAGTCTGTGTGTAGGGATGGAGTGTGTGTGTTTAAGAGACGGAGTCTGTGTGTAAGGGATGGAGGTGTGTGTTTAAGAGACGGAGTCTGTGTGTAAGGGATGGAGTGTGTGTGTTTAAGAGACAGAGTCTGTGTGTGTGTTTAAGAGACGGAGTCTGTGTGTGTGTTTAAGAGACGGAGTCTGTGTGTAAGAGATGGAGTGTGTGTTTAAGAGACGGAGTGTGTGTGTTTAAGAGACGGAGTCTGTGTGTGTGTTTAAGAGACGGAGTCTGTGTGTCCCCCAGAATCAGCATATGCTGGGGTTGAGACGTATCTCCATTCCAAGGCCAAACACAGTGAAGCTCACAGTAACTGTACTGTAGAAAGTATCAGTAAATATGTACATTTTCTATTCTCTTCTTCTCTCCTGGGAAGTAAACAGAGCCTCTTACTAAACACAATTTCTTCCCGAATAACTCAGAAAAAGAAAATAAGCTTTCCTCAAAAGTAACGGGGGGTGAGCTTTCGCCGCGCGTATGAAAAGGAGATTTACGTTATTAACGTTAGATGATTGTAAAAAACGTTGACACACACACCATGCTGAGCTAGAACACTGGGAACCGCCCCAAGGAATCCCCACTGAAACAGACACTATACATTACCATTAGCAGCATCTCACTCAGTATCACACTGGTGATATCTCACTGTGTGTGTGTGTGTGTGTGTGTGTGTGTGTGTGTGTGTGTGTGTGTGTGTGTGTGTGTGTGTGTGTGTGTGTGTGTGTGTGTGTGTGTGTGTGTGTGTGTGTGTGTGTGTGTGTGTGTGTGTGTGTGTGCGTGCGTGTGCGTAGGAGACGGGGTGTGTGTGTAAGAGATGGAGTGTGTGTGTAAAAGATGGATGTGTGTGTGTTTAAGAGACGGTCTGTGTGTAAGAGATGGAGTGTGTGTGTTTAAGAGACGGAGTCTGTGTGTAAGAGATGGAGTGTGTGTGTTTAAGAGACGGAGTCTGTGTGTAAGAGATGGAGTGTGTGTGTATAAGAGATGGAGTGTATGTGTTTAAGAGATGGAGTGTGTGTTTAAGAGACGGAGTCTGTGTTTAAGAGATGGAGTGTGTGTGTTTAAGAGACGGAGTCTGTGTGTAAGAGATGGAGTGTGTGTGTTTAAGAGACGGAGTCTGTGTGTAAGAGATGGAGTGTGTGTGTTTAAGAGACGGAGTCTGTGTGTAAGAGACGGAGTCTGTGTGTGTGTTTAAGAGACGGAGTCTGTGTGTTTAAGAGACGGAGTCTGTGTGTAAGAGACGGAGTGTGTGTGTTTAAGAGACGGAGGGTGTGTGTTTAAGAGACGGAGTCTGTGTGTTTAAGAGACGGAGTCTGTGTGTAAGGGATGGAGTGTGTGTGTTTAAGAGACGGAGTGTGTGTGTTTAAGAGACGGAGTCTGTGTGTAAGAGACGGAGTGTGTGTGTTTAAGAGACGGAGTCTGTGTGTAAGAGATGGAGTGTGTGTGTTTAAGAGACAGTCTGTGTGTTTAAGAGACGGAGTCTGTGTGTAAGGGATGGAGTGTGTGTTTAAGAGACGGAGTCTGTGTGTAAGAGACGGAGTGTGTGTGTTTAAGAGACGGAGTCTGTGTGTTTAAGAGACGGAGTCTGTGTGTAAGAGACGGAGTGTGTGTGTTTAAGAGACGGAGTCTGTGTGTAAGAGACGGAGTGTGTGTGTTTAAGAGACGGAGTCTGTGTGTAAGAGACGGAGTGTGTGTGTTTAAGAGACGGAGTCTGTGTGTAAGAGACGGAGTGTGTGTGTAAGAGATGGAGTGTGTGTTTAAGAGACGGAGTCTGTGTGTAAGAGACGGAGTGTGTGTGTTTAAGAGACGGAGTCTGTGTGTAAGAGACGGAGTGTGTGTGTTTAAGAGACGGAGTCTGTGTGTGTGTTTAAGAGACGGAGTGTGTGTTTAAGAGACAGAGTCTGTGTGTAAGAGATGGAGTGTGTGTAAATGATGGAGTGTGTGTGTTTAAGAGACGGAGTCTGTGTGTAAGAGATGGAGTGTGTGTGTATAAGAGATGGAGTGTGTGTGTTTAAGAGATGGAGTCTGTGTGTTTAAGAGACGGAGTCTGTGTGTGTGTTTAAGAGACGGAGTGTGTGTGTTTAAGAGACAGAGTCTGTGTGTAAGAGATGGAGTGTGTGTGTTTAAGAGATGGAGTGTGTGTGTTTAAGAGACGGAGTCTGTGTGTAAGAGATGGAGTGTGTGTGTTTAAGAGATGGAGTCTGTGTGTTTAAGAGACGGAGTCTGTGTGTGTGTTTAAGAGACGGAGTCTGTGTGTAAGAGATGGAGTGTGTGTGTATAAGAGATGGAGTGTATGTGTTTAAGAGATGGAGTCTGTGTGTTTAAGAGACGGAGTCTGTGTGTGTGTTTAAGAGACGGAGTGTGTGTGTTTAAGAGATGGAGTCTGTGTGTTTAAGAGACGGAGTCTGTGTGTTTAAGAGACGGAGTCTGTGTGTTTAAGAGACGGAGTGTGTGTGTTTAAGAGATGGAGTCTGTGTGTTTAAGAGACGGAGTCTGTGTGTTTAAGAGACGGAGTCTGTGTGTTTAAGAGACGGAGTCTGTGTGTTTAAGAGACGGAGTCTGTGTGTTTAAGAGATGGAGTCTGTGTGTTTAAGAGACGGAGTGTGTGTGTGTAAGAGACGGAGTCTGTGTGTAAGAGATGGAGTGTGTGTGTTTAAGAGACGGAGTCTGTGTGTTTAAGAGACGGAGTGTGTGTGTGTAAGAGACGGAGTCTGTGTGTAAGGGATGGAGTGTGTGTGTTTAAGAGATGGAGTCTGTGTGTAAGGGATGGAGTGTGTGTGTTTAAGAGACGGAGTCTGTGTGTAAGAGACGGAGTCTGTGTGTGTGTTTAAGAGACGGAGTCTGTGTGTAAGGGATGGAGTGTGTGTGTGTAAGAGATGGAGTGTGTGTGTTTAAGAGACGGAGTCTGTGTGTAAGAGACGGAGTCTGTGTGTGTGTTTAAGAGACGGAGTCTGTGTGTAAGGGATGGAGTGTGTGTGTTTAAGAGACGGAGTCTGTGTGTCAGAGACGGAGTCTGTGTGTTTAAGAGACAGAGTCTGTGTGTCAGAGACGGAGTCTGTGTGTAAGGGATGGAGTCTGTGTGTCAGAGATGGAGTCTGTGTGTCAGAGATGGAGTGTGTGTGTTTAAGAGACGGAGTCTGTGTGTAAGAGACGGATTGTGTGTGTTTAAGAGACGGAGTCTGTGTGTCAGAGACGGAGTGTGTGTGTTTAAGAGACGGAGTCTGTGTGTAAGGGATGGAGTGTGTGTGTTTAAGAGACGGAGTCTGTGTGTATGGGATGGAGTGTGTGTGTTTAAGAGACGGAGTCTGTGTAAGGGATGGAGTGTGTGTGTTTAAGAGACAGGAGTCTGTGTAAGGGATGGAGTGTGTGTGTTTAAGAGACAGAGTCTGTGTGTGTGTTTAAGAGACGGAGTCTGTGTGTTTAAGAGACGGAGTCTGTGTGTAAGAGACGGAGTGTGTGTGTTTAAGAGACGGAGTCTGTGTGTAAGAGACGGAGTCTGTGTGTAAGAGACGGAGTGTGTGTGTTTAAGAGACGGAGTCTGTGTGTCCCCCCAGAATCAGCATATGCTGGGGTTGAGACGTATCTCCATTCCAAGGCCAAACACAGTGAAGCTCACAGTAACTGTACTGTAGAAAGTATCAGTAAATATGTACATTTTCTATTCTCTTCTTCTCTCCTGGGAAGTAAACAGAGCCTCTTACTAAACACAATTTCTTCCCGAATAACTCAGAAAAAGAAAATAAGCTTTCCTCAAAAGTAACGGGGGGTGAGCTGCTTCGCCGCCGCGTATGAAAAAAGAGAGATTTACGTTATTAACGTTAGATGATTGTAAAAAAACGTTGACATAGTTTCCTTATCGCCATTGCTTGTTACCATGGCATTGTGTGAGATTACCTCCAATGTAACGGGTGTTAGGTGATTCAGAATGTTTACAAAGGATTATGGGTTCAGGCGCTGAACATATGCTGTCCATGTCATGTAAAGCAAAGTATTGGGATTTATTTGTTTCTATTTACTGTTACTGCCACTCCCTTCACGCACACACACACACACACACACACACACACACACACACACACACACACACACACACACACACACACACACACACACACACACACACACACACACACACACACACACACACACACACACACACACACACACACACACACACACACACACACACACACACACACACACACACACACACACACACCCACAAGCCCACCTCCCTCTCCTCCTTCTTTGCCCAATCTTCCCCAATCCCTCTCTCGCTTGTTTAGCAAACTCCTCTGCATTCCAGTAAATCCAAAATAAATTAATCCCAGTCCCATCGACAAATGCAATTTTCGGCTTACCACTGAGCAGCCGACAGCCATGCAAATGGCTGACCCTCTCTGTGTCTGTCGCAACAGGGAGAGGATGGAGAGAGTGGGAGGTAGAAGGGGAGAGAGTGGGGGAGGACATGAGGAAGAGGATAGAGAAAGTGGGGGGAGGATGGGAGGAGGGAGTTAGAGGAGGGAGAGATTGGGGGAGGATGGGAGAGGGAAGTAGAGGATGAAGAGAGTGGGATGGATGGGAGGAGGAGGTAGAGAACAGAGAGAGTGGGGGAGGAAGTGGAGGAGGGAAGTAGAGGATGGAGAGACTGGGTGGAGGGAGGAAGAGGATGAAGAGAGTGGGGGTGGATGTGAGGAGGAGGTAGAGAATAGAGAGAGTGGGGGGACAATGGGGGAGGGAAGTAGAGGATGGAGAGACTGGGTGGAGGTAGGATGTAGAGACTGGGTGGAGGTAGGAGGTAGAGGATGGAGAGACTGGGTGGAGGTAGGAGGTAGAGGATGTAGAGACTGGGTGGAGGTTGGAGGTAAAGGATGTAGAGACTGGGTGGAGGATGGAGGTAGAGGATGGAGAGAGTGGGGGGTAGAGGATGGGAGGTAGAGGAGGTAGTGGATGGAGTGACTGGGTGGAGGTAGTAGGTAGATGATATATAGACTGGGTGTGAGGTAGTTGGTAGAGGATGGAGAGACTGGGTGGAGAGGGAGGTAGAGGATATAGAGACTGGGTGGAGGAGGAGGTAGAGGATGGAGAGACTGGGTGGAGGTAGGAGGAGGCTGAGAGAGAGGGATGGAGAGACTGGGGGGTGGAGGTAGAGGAGGTAGAGGAGAGTGACTGGGTGGAGGTAGTAGGTAGATGATATATAGACTGGGTGTGAGGTAATTGTAGGTGGAGGTAGAGGATGGAGAGACTGGGTGGAGGTAGGAGGTTGAGGATGGAGAGACTGGGTGGAGGTAGTAGAGAGTGGGGTAGAGGATGGGAGATAGGAGGTTAGAGGATGGAGAGGAGGTAGGAGGTAGAGGATGGAGACTGGGTGGAGAAGGAGGTAGAGGATGTAGAGACTGGGTGGAGGTCGGAGGTAGTGGATGGAGAGACTGGGTGGAGTTGTAGGTAGATGGTATAGACTGGGGGAGGTAGGAGGTATAGGATGGGTGCAGAGGTAGGAGGTAGAGGATGGAGAGACTGGGTGGAGGTAGGAGGTAGAGGATAGAGACTGGGTGGAGGTAGGAGGCTGAGGATGGAGAGACTGGGTGGAGGTAGTAGGAATATTATGGAGAGAGTGGGGGTAGAGAATGGGAGATAGAGGATAGAGGATGGGACTGGGTGGAGGTAGGAGGTAGAGGATGGAGAGACTGGGTGGAGGTAGGAGGTAGAGGATGGAGGATGGAGAAGGGAGATAGAGGATAGAGACTGGGTGGAGGTCGGAGGTAGTGGAGGAGACTGGGTGGAGGTCGGAGGTAGTGGATGGAGTGAGAGACTGGGTGGAGGTTGTAGGTAGATGATGTATAGACTGGGGGAGGTAGGAGGGAGGATGTAGAGACTGGGTAGAGGTAGAGGGAGGATGGAGAGACTGGGTGGAGGATAGAGGATGGAGAGAGAGACTGGAGGTGGTAGAGACTGGGTGGAGGTAGGAGGTAGGGATGGAGAGACTGGGTGGAGAATGGAGGCAGAGGATGGACTGGGTGGAGAATGGAGGCAGATGATGCAGAGAGCAGGGTAGAGGATGGAGAGACTGGGTGGAGGTAGGAGGTAGAGGATGGAGAGACTGGGGAGGGTGGAGGTAGAGGATGGGAGATAGAGGAGAGACGATGGAGAGACTGGGTGGAGTAGGAGGTAGAGGATGTAGAGAGTGGGTGGATGGAGAGGACTGGGTGGAGGTAGGAGGTAGATGTAGAGATGGGAGACTAGATGGGTAGGTAGGAGGTAGAGAGATGGAGAAGGGAGGAGAGAGACTGGGTGGAGGTAGGAGGTAGAGGATGGAGAGACTGAGGTGGAGGTAGGAGGATGGAGAGACTGGGGATGGAGACTGGGTGGAGGTAGGAGGTAGAGGATGGAGAGATGGATGGAGAGGTAGGGTAGAGGAAGGGAGAGGTGGATGGATGAGACTGGGTGGAGGTATGGAGGTAGAGGATGGAGAGACTGGGTGGAGGTAGTAGAGGAGGAGAGACTGGGTGGAGGAGGAGGATGTTGGAGACTGGGTGGAGGTAGGAGGTAGAGGATGTAGGAGAGACTGGGTGGAGAGTAGGAGGTAGAGGATGTAGAGACTGGGTGGAGGTAGGAGGTAGAGGATGGAGAGACTGGGTGGAGGTAGGAGGTAGAGGATGAGAGACTGGGTGGAGGTAGGAGGGAGGAGGTGGATGGAGACTGGGGGTGGAGGATGGGAGATAGAGGAGGTAGAGGATAGACTGGGTGGAGGTAGCAGATGGAGGTAGAGGATGGAGAGACTGGGTGGAGGTAGGAGGTTGAGGATGGAGAGACTGGGTGGAGGTAGTAGGAATATTATGGAGAGAGTGGGGGTAGAGAATGGGAGATAGGAGGGAGGTAGAGACTGGGTGGAGGTGGAGGATGGAGACTGGGTGGATGAGAGACTGGGTGGAGAGGATGGATGGAGAGACTGGGTGGAGGTTGTAGGTAGATGATGGAGAGGATGTAGAGACCGGGTAGAGGTAGGAGGTAGAGGATGGAGAGACTGGGTGGGTAGGAGGTCGAGATGTAGAGGAGGAGGTAGAGGATGGAGAGACTGGGTGGAGGTAGGAGGTAGAGGAGGTTGAGGATGGAGAGACTGGGTGGAGGTAGTAGGAATATTATGGAGAGAGTGGGGGGTAGAGAATGGGAGATAGAGGAGGTAGAGGATGGAGTGACTGGGTGGAGGTAGGAGGTAGAGGATGGAGAGACTGGGTGGAGGTAGGAGGTAGAGGATGGAGAGAGGTGGAGAGGGGATAGAGGATGTAGAGACTGGGTGGAGGTGGAGTAGTGGATGGAGAGAGGTGGAGAGGAGTGGATGGAGACTGGGTGGAGGTTGTAGGTAGATGATGTATAGACTGGGGGAAGTAGGAGGTAGAGTATGTAGAGACTGGGTAGAGGTAGGAGGTAGAGGATGGAGAGACTGGGTGGAGGTAGGAGGTCGAGTATGTAGAGACTGGGTGGAGGTAGGAGGTAGAGGATGGAGAGACTGGGTGGAGGTAGGAGGTAGAGGATGTAGAGACTGGGTGGAGGTCGGAGGTAGAGGATGTAGAGACTGGGTGGAGGTAGGAGGTAGAGGATGGAGAGACTGGGTGGAGAATGGAGGTAGAGGATGGAGAGACTGGGTGGAGAATGGAGGTAGAGGATGTAGAGACTGGTGGAGGTAGGAGATAGAGGATGGAGAGACTGGGTGGAGGTAGGAGGTAGAGGATGGAGAGACTGGGGGGAGGTAGTAGGTAGATGATGGAGACAGTGAAGGGGTAGAGGATGGGAGATAGAGGAGGTAGACGATGGAGTGACTGGGTGGAGGTAGGAGGTAGAGGATGTAGAGAGTGGGTGGAGGTAGGAGGTAGAGGATTCAGAGAGTGGGTGGAGGTAGGAGGTAGAGGATGTAGAGACTGGGTGGAGGTAGGAGGTAGAGGATGTAGAGCCTTGGTGTAGGTAGGAGGTAGAGGAAGGAGAGACTGGGTGGAGAAGGGAGGTAGAGGATGTAGAGACTGGGTGGAGGTAGGAGGTAGAGGATGGAGAGACTGGGTAGAGGTAGGAGGTAGAGGATGGAGAGACTGGGGTAGGTTAGGAGGTAGAGAATGGAGACAGTGGGTGGAGGTAGGAGGTAGAGGATGGAGAGACTGGGTGGATGTAGTAGGTACATGATGGAGACAGTGGGGGTAGAGGATGGGAGATAGAGGAGGTAGAGGATGGAGTGACTGGGTGGAGGTAGTAGGTAGATGATATATAGACTGGGTGTGAGGTAATTGGTAGTGGATGGAGGTAGAGGATGGAGAGACTGGGTGGAGGTAGTTGGTAGAGGATGGAGAGACTGGGTGGAGGTAGTAGGTAGATGTTGGAGACAGTGGGGGGTAGAGGATGGGAGATAGAGGAGGTAGAGAATGGAGAGACTGGGTGGAGGTAGTAGGTAGATGATGGAGACAGTGGGGGGTAGAGGATGGGAGATAGAGGAGGTAGAGGATGGAGAGACTGGGTGGAGGTAGTAGGTAGATGATGGAGACAGTGGGGGGTAGAGGATGGGAGATAGAGGAGGTAGAGGATGGAGTGACTGGGTGGAGGTAGTAGGTAGATGATATATAGACTGGGTGTGAGGTAATTGGTAGCGGATGGGGGTAGACGATGGAGAGACTGGGTGGAGGTAGGAGGTTGAGGATGGAGAGACTGGGTGGAGGTAGTAGGAATATTATGGAGAGAGTGGGGGGTAGAGAATGGGAGATAGAGGAGGTAGAGGATGGAGAGACTGGGTGGAGGAAGGAGGTAGAGGATGGAGAGACTGGGTGGAGAAGGGAGGTAGAGGATGTAGAGACTGGGTGGAGGTCGGAGGTAGTGGATGGAGAGACTGGGTGGAGGTCGGAGGTAGTGGATGGAGTGACTGGGTGGAGGTTGTAGGTAGATGATGTATAGACTGGGGGGAGGTAGGAGGTAGAGGATGTAGAGACCGGGTAGAGGTAGGAGGTAGAGGATGGAGAGACTGGGTGGAGGTAGGAGGTCGAGGATGGAGAGACTGGGTGGAGGTAGGAGGTAGAGGATGTAGAGACTGGGTGGAGGTAGGAGGTAGAGGGTGTAGAGACTGGGTGAAGGTAGGAGGTCGAGGATGTAGAGACTGGGTGGAGGTTGTAGGTAGATGATGTATAGACTGGGGGAGGTAGGAGGTAGAGGATGTAGAGACTGGGGGGAGGTAGGAGGTAGATGATGTCGATACTGGGTGGAGGTAGAAGGTATATGATGTAGAGACAGGGGTGTAAGGTCTGATGTTGTTACTGTCTGGAACACCTGTTCAGTGTCCAGGGTTCACAGCACCCCTACAGCCTTGAAATGTGTCCCAAATGGCATCCTATTCCATACATTGTGCTTGCGGACTTGTTTAATTTGTGACCTCGCTGAGCACACAGTGATAAACACAGCGACTTAGTTGGTAGGCCTATTCCATTTCAGGGCACACAACATTGGCACAGAGAATCCTCATGTCTCTTTCAATGTGGATTTCAAATGGCCATTGTGATTAGAGGTTGTCCTGCTTGTGTGTGTGTGTCTCAGCGTTGGTGTCAATTCTGTTTAAATTCCAGTCAATTCAGGAAGTACAATGAAATTCCAACTCCAATTCCATTATCTTCCAATGCTTTTCAATAAGAACATTTTTGCATTGGAATTTGGTTTACTTTCTGAATAGACTGAAATTTAAATGGAATTGACCCAAATCCTGGTGTCTCTGTCTGTGTGTGTGTGTGTGTGTGTGTGTGTGTGTGTGTGTGTGTGTGTGTGTGTGTGTGTGTGTGTGTGTGTGTGTGTGTGTGTGTGTGTGTGCGTGCGTGCGTGTGTGCGTGTCTGTCTGTCTGTCTGTCTGTCTGTCTGTCTGTCTGTCTGTCTGTCTGTCTGTCTGTCTGTCTGTCTGTCTGTCTGTCTGTCTGTCTGTCTGTGTGTGTGTGTGTGTGTGTGTGTGTGTGTGTGTGTGTGTGTGTGTGTGTGTGTGTGTGTGTGTGTGTGTGTGTGTGTGTGTGTGTGTGTGTGTGTGTGTGTGTGTGTGTGTGTGTGCGCGCGTGCGTGTGCATGTATGTGTTCATGTAATGGCATAAAGGATCATAATTATTCAGAAAATAATGAATCCACCTCCTCAATGTAGGATAGCAACATTAATGACAACAGTAGCTCATTCAAAATAAAATGATATGCGACAACAATAGCTCCTATAAAAAATATGCGAAAGAGTAACGCAAAAGCTTAGTTACGCAATTGATCTTTAAACAGACCTGAATAGTCATTGACTTTTTCCTTCGAGGCCATTCAAAGGCAGATCACCGTTGGTTTCCTTCGAGGCCATTCAAAGGCAGATCACCGTTGGTTTCCTTCGAGGCCATTCAAAGGTGGCATCATATCAAAGTGTTCAGGAATACAATGAGAGAGAGAGAGAGAGAGAGAGAGAGAGAGAGAGAGAGAGAGAGAGAGAGAGAGAGAGAGAGAGAGAGAGAGAGAGAGAGAGAGAAAGTCTTCTCATGCTTTGTTGATTTCAAAAAAGCCTTCGACTCAATCTGGCATGAGGGTCTGCTATACAAACTGATGGAAAGTGGTGTTGGGGTAAAACATGACATTATAAAATCCATGTACACAAACAACAAGTGTGCGGTTAAAATTGGCAAAAAACACACACATTTCTTCACACAGGGTCGTGGGGTTAGACAGGGATGCAGCTTAAGCCCCACCCTCTTCAACATATATATCAACGAATTGGCGCGGGCACTAGAAAAGTCTGCAGCACCCGGCCTCCCCTGCTAGAATCCGAAGTCAAATGTCTGCTGTTTGCTGATGATCTGGTGCTTCTGTCACCAACCAAGGAGGGCCTACAGCAGCACCTAGATCTTATGCACAGATTCTGTCAGACCTGGGCCCTGACAGTAAATCTCAGTAAGAGCAAAATAATGGTGTTCCAAAAAAGGTCCAGTCACCAGGACCACAAATTCAAATTCCATCTAGACACTGTTGCCCTAGAGCACACAAAAAAAACTATACATACCTTGGCCTAAACATCAGCGCCACAGGTAACTTCCACAAAGCTGTGAACGATCTGAGAGACAAGGCAAGAAGGGCATTCTATGCCATCAAAAGAAACATACATTTCAACATACCAATTAGGATTTGGCTAAAAATACTTGAATCAGTCATAGAGCCCATTGCCCTTTATGGTTGTGAGGTCTGGGGTCCGCTCACCAACCAAGACTTCACAAAATGGGACAAACACCAAATTGAGACTCTGCACGCAGAATTCTGCAAAAATATCCTCCGTGTACAACGTAAAACACCAAATAATGCATGCAGAGCAGAATTAGGCCGATACCCACTAATTATCAAAATCCAGAAAAGAGCCATTAAATTCTACAACCACCTAAAAGGAAGCGATTCACAAACCTTCCATAACAAAGCCATCACCTACAGAGAGATGAACCTGGAGAAGAGTCCCTAAGCAAGCTGGTCCTGGGGCTCTGTTCACAAACACAAACACACCCTACAGAGCCCCAGGACAACAGCACAATTAGACCCAACCAAATCATGAGAAAACAAAAAGATAATTACTTAACACATTGGAAAGAATTAACAAAAAAACAGAGCAAACTAGAATGCTATTTGGCCCTACACAGAGAGTACACAGCGGCAGAATACCTGACCACTGTGACTGACCCAAAATTAAGGAAAGCTTTGACTATGTACAGACTCAGTGAGCATAGCCTTGCTATTGAGAAAGGCCGCCGTAGGCAGACATGGCTCTCAAGAGAAGACAGGCTATGTGCTCACTGCCCACAAAATTAGGTGGAAACTGAGCTGCACTTCCTAACCTCCTGCCCAATGTATGACCATATTAGAGATACATATTTCCCCCAGATCACACAGATCCACAAAGAATTCGAAAACAAATCCAATTTTGAAAAACTCCCATATCTACTGGGTGAAATTCCACAGTGTGCCATCACAGCAGCAAGATTTGTGACCTGTTGCCACGAGAAAAGGGCAACCAGTGAAGAACAAACACCATTGTAAATACAACCCATATTTATGCTTATATATTTTATCTTGTGTCCTTTAACTATTTGTACATTGTATATATATATATATATATATATATATATATATATATATATAATATGACATTTGTAATGTCTTTACTGTTTTGAAACTTCTGTATGTGTAATGTTTACTGTTCATTTTTGTTGTTTTTCACCTTATATATTCACTTTGTATGTTGTCTACCTCACTTGCTTTGGCAATGTTAACACATGTTTCCCATGCCAATAAAGCCCTTGAATTGAATTGAATTGAATTGAATTGAATTGAATTGAATTGAGAGAGAGAGAGAGAGAGAGAGAGAGAGAGAGAGAGAGAGAGAGAGAGAGAGAGAGAGAGAGAGAGAGTAGCTCAGGGCGTTCCATGAAAGGGAATGAGAGCAAACATCCTTTTGTCTCTCTCTCTCTTTCTTTACCTCCTTCTCTTTTTTCCCCTGCCACAAGGACTGGGAAGGAAGAAGGGAGAAACGGGGAGCAGCTTGACTCAGGTCCTTTATATTGACAGTTTCTCTTCAGACAGAATATCCCTCTCTCCCCAGGGCTGGTCAGATAGACAGATCAAAGGAAGGAGAAGACATTTCCCACAGGGCAGTTTCAGGGGTTTCAACACCTCAGGCCCTATTTATACCGTGTTGTCTTCACACCGAGAGAGTTCTTCATCATCCTCTTCATCATCACTATCTCTGTGATTGGGAGGGGTTAAATGAGGAAGACACATTTTGGTTGATTGCACTGTGTAACTGACTAGGTATCCCCTTTCCTTTCCCCTGCACTGATAACAGATTGTAGTCGTACTGGTTTAACAACACACAATGACACAATCATTTGAATGTAGTGCTACTCAGCAGCATATGGCAGATACCATGGATGGCTAACCAACTGAGATACAATAGAATGAAATTTGAGATGCAGCTGGCATTTTTTCCCAACACTGCGGGGACTGAGTGTGTGTGTGTTCCAACTCTGGCCTGATAAACATTCATCATTAACCTCACCATATGGTCCTTGCTGATCAAACTGGCTGAATCAGCATGGTGCCTATCTCTGGAGGGAGGATCAGCAGGGCAAGTATTGTGTTGAACACACACACACGCACACACAAATGACGCACCTACTGCCTCTTACACCGACAAGGACACACAACACAAACAAACCAAAACACAGTCCAAGCCTTACAAGTGAATGAACTTGAACAACCTTTTTACCTTGATCACAAACCCAAACCACAAAAAAAAACACTTAAACCACTAAAATCTTACCCAGCGCTCCCTTTGGCACAGATATCGCTGGATATACTCTTACCTCAGGACTATATGACTGACTGGCTGTAATGTTTAAAGTCTGAGCGTCAGGGTTATGATGGTAATCCACAGACTGTGGTCAGAGTCAGTGGAGCACAGAGGACAGGGGCTTCGTTCCAAATGGCACCCTATTCCCTATCGTATACAGTACGACACTATGGACCAGGGCCCATAGAGCTCTGGTCAAAATTAGTGCACTATGTAGGGAATAGGGTGCCATTTGGGATGCACATTTACTGTGATAGAGAAGAGACAGTGAAGCACGGCCTTACAGCAGCCTATAAGCCACAGAGCTGATGTGATGTCCAATCCATTCTGACGCTCAGTCACTCAGAGCAGGGCTGTCTGTCTGTCTGTCTGTGGAGCGACGTTCAGCGCCTCTTTTTAGTGAAGCTCCATCAAAATGTCTGTCTGAGCCCAAGGGACTTTTGAAACTAAGCTTTCTGAGCTCTCTCTCTCTCTCTCTCTCTCTCTCTCTCTCTCTCTCTCTCTCTCTCTCTCTCTCTCTCTCTCTCCTCTCCTCTCCTCTCCTCTCCTCTCCTCTCATTTTGAGGATCAGTGACATCATGTGAAGCAGCTGCAACCCTAATGCTGTACAGACCAATGATGTATATAAAACCTGGATTATGGATGTGATGTATTGGCCAATGAGAGGCTTTGAAGCCACCGGTCGACCATATTGGCGCTCCCTATAAAGAAGCAGTCTTCCATAGGAATTAATGAAAGCTGTTGCACAGCAACTCACTGCCTTCCTGAAGACAAACAATGTATACCAAATGCCTCAGTCTGGTTTTAGACCCCATCATAGCACTGAGACTGCACTCGTGAAGGTGGTAAATTACATTTTAATGGCGTCAGACCGAGGCTCTGATTCTGTCCGCCTGCTCCGTGACCTTAGTGCTGCTTTTGATACCATCAATCTTATCTGTCAGAAAGATATCAGTTTGTCTCTGTGGATGGTTTGTCCTCTGACAAATCAACTGTACATTTTGGTGTTCCTCAAGGATCCGCTTTAGGACCACTATTGTTTTCACTATATATTTTACCTCTTGGTGATGTCATTCTGAAAAATAATGTTAACTTTCACTGCTATGCGGATGACACACAGCTGTACATTTCAATGAAGCCCCAAAATTGCCCTCTCTGGAATCCTGTGTTTCAGACATAAGGAAGTGGATGGCTGCAAATGTTTTGCTTTTAAACTCGGACAATACAGAGATGCTTGTTCTAGGTCCCAAGAAAGAAAGAGATATTCTGTTGAATCTGACAATTAATCTTGATGGCTGTACAGTCGTCTCAAATAAAACTGTGAAGGACCATGGCGTTACTCTGGACCTTGATCTCTCTTTTGACTAAAATATCAAGACTGTTTCAAGGACAGCTTTTTTCCATCTATGTAACATTGCATAAATCTGAACCTTTCTGTCCAAAAATGATGCAGAAAAATGTATCCATGTCACTTCTCGGTTAGACTACTGCAATGCTGTAAGTTCCTGCTACCCGGATAAAGCACTAAATAAACTTCAGTTAGTGCTAAACACGGCTGCTAGAATCTTGACTAGAATTTTAAAATGTGATCATATTACTCCAGTGCTAGCCTCTCTACACTGGCTTCCTGTTAAGGCAAGGGCTGATTTCAAGGATTTACTGCTAACCTACAAAGCATTACATGGGCTTGCTCCTACCTATCTTTCCGATTTGGTCCTGCCGTACATAACTACACGTACACAACGGTCACAAGATGCAATTCTCCTTACTGTCCTGAGAATTTCTAAGCAAACAGCTGGAGGCAGGGCTTTCTCCTATAGAGCTACATTTTTATGGAATGGTCTGCCTACCCATGTGAGAGAAGCAGAATACCCGGGCCTATTCACAGAAGTGTTTTACGGAGCGTTTGACAGTGATGGGGGCGTGGTCATTTGACCGCTGACCCATAGCAGTTACAGGCAATGAGGCAGTGATCGCTGAGATCCTGATTGAAAACAGCAGAGGTGTATTTGGAGGGCAAGTTGGTCAGGATAATGTCTATGAGGGTGCCCATGTTTACGGATTTAGGGTTGTACCTGGTGGGTTCCTTGATGATTTGTGTGAGATTAAGGGCATCTAGCTTAATTTGTAGGACTGCTGGGGTGTTAAGCATATCCCAGTTTTGGTCACCTAACAGAACAAAATCTGAAGCTAGATGGGGGGTGATCAATTCACATATGGTGTCCAGGGCACAGCTGGGAGCAGAGGGGGGTCGATAACAGGCGGCAACAGTGAGAGACTTATTTCTGGAGAGATTCATATTTTAAATTAGAAGGTAGAACCGTTTAGGTATAGACCTGGAAAGTATGACAGAACTGTGCAGGCTACCTCTGCAGTAGATTGCAACTCCTCCCCCTTTGGCAGTTCTATCTTTACGGAAAATGTTGTAGTTGGGTATGGAAATCTCAGAATTTTTGGTGGCCTTCCTAAGCCAGGATTCAGACACGGCAATGACATCAGGGTTGGTGAAGTGTGCTAAAGCAGTGGGTAAAACAAACTTAGGGAGGAGGCTTCTGATGTTACCATGCATGAAACCAAGGCTTTTTCGATCACAGAAGTCAACAAATGAGGGTGCCTGGGGACACGCAAGGCCTGGGTTTACCTCCACATCACCCGAGGAACAGAGAAGGAGTAGGATGAGGGTACGGCAAAACTGGTCGTCTAGATCATTGGGGACAGAGAATAAAAGGAGCCGATTTCTGGGCGTGGTAGAATAGATTCAGGGCATAATGTGCAGACAGGGGTATGGTGGGGTGCAGGTACAGCGGAGGTAAGCGCAGGCACTGAGTGATGATAAGAGAGGTTGCATTTCTGGACATGCTGATTATAATGGGTGAGGTCACCGCATGTGTTGGAGGTGGGACAAAGGAGGTATCAGAGGTATGATGAGTGGAACTATGGGCTCCATTGTAAACTAAAACAATGATAACTAACCTAAACAACAGGATACAAGGCATATTGACATTTGAGAGAGCCATAAAGCGAGGCATAAAGCAATCACAGGTGTTGATTGGGAGAGCTAGGTAAGAGAACAACGTGTAAGACAACAACAGCTAATCTTATAACACCAACACCAACAACAGGTAAAATGGCAATGAATTGGCAGAGAGGGTCGCTTAACTACACACAGAGCCTGAGTTCGCGGTTGGGGCCAACAGATAAACAAGATTAAACTGAATGGAGTACCGTGATTAATGAACAGTCCAGCAGGCATCAGCTATGTAGCCAAGTGATCATAGGGTTCAGGGGACAGCAAAGATGGAACAGGGAAGCCGTGGAGTAGTCGCTACTACGTTAGCACGCGGGCGACACAGCGTTTAAAGTTAATAGCCCGGGGCTAGTAGAAGCGTCTGCTCCGACGTCCAATGGAGGCCGGTTGAAGGCACAGAGGATTAGATTATTCGTCGGCAGACTAGTCGTGATGGTGCGGCGGGGCGCCGTGTCGACAAAGGATCCAAGCCAGATGGCGAAAGAGGTGTTGTAGTAATTTAGTTTACTAGCCGGGAGATGCACCTGGCTCACGGCTAACTGGTGCTAGCTTCGGGGCAGGGGCATTAGCCACTATAGCCACTCGGTAGCAGCGGTGATCCGGTGCCAAGGTCCAGAGCTTACTGCAAGGATCCGATTTAGTAGTGGATTCTAGTCGTGTTTGGGTGGAGTCCGGGTGAACAACTGAGTAGGCCGGGAGGTGGACCTGGCCTGGCTCAGGGATAGCTTCGGTACTGGGTCACTCGGTGGCAGCTAGCTGTGAAGATCAGGAGTAATGATCCAGGGTTTACGGCAGGAATCCAGTGTTGTAGTGGAGAAACAGTCAGATACTGGTAGGCTGGCAAGTATTATCCAGGCTAAAAAAAGGGCTGGTATCTGTGCAGAAGGTAAATGACTAAATAGCTTGTAGCTAATTAGCTGGTTAGCTTCTGATGACTCAGTTGTTCTGGCTATAAGGTCTAAAAATTAAAAATAAGAGCGGTTCCATATCACATTGGTTGAGGCAGGTTGAAAATAGAAGAGATTGAAAATAAAGTGAAATCTATACAAAAAGGACGAAAAATACAAAAGTACACGAGAGGACGAACAAAACACTTCTGCACTGCTACGCCATCTTGGTCATAATGTTCAAGATGACTACTTGCTGTCCCCAGTCCACCTGGCCGTGCTGCTGATCCAGTTTCAACTGCGGCTATGGAACCCTGACCTGATCACCGGACATGCTACCTGTCCCAGACCTGCTGTTTTCATCTCTCTAGAGACAGCAGGAGTGGTAGAGATACTCTCAATGATCGGCTATGAAAAGTCAACTGACATCTACTCCTGAGGTGCTGAGGTGCTGACTTGCTGCACCCTCGACAACTTCTGTGATTATTATTATTTGACCCTGCTGGTCATCTATGAACATTTGAACATTGTGGCAATGTTCTGTTATAATCTCCACCCGGCACAGCCAGAAGAGGACTGGCCACCCCTCATAGGTTTCTTCCTATGTTCTGGCATTTCTAGGGAGTTTTTCCTAGCCACCGTGCTTCTACACCTGCATTGCTTGCTGTTTGGGGTTTTAGGCTGGGTTTATGTACAGCACTTTGAGATATCAGCTGATGTAAGAAGGGCTTTATAAATACATTTGATTGAATGGAATTATACAGTAATTCAATGTTTCAAGGGTTTTAATCGTAGTGGGGACAGTAACATTAGAACTTTCTAAAAATGTTTTTATATATTTATTTATTTTAAATGTTTTTGTTTAGCTGAACGTATTCATTAAGGTGTCTAATACAATATATGTGGCTAAAACAATTCATAAATGCATTTCTAAAGCTTCCAAAATATTATTTACAGTGGGAGAGTACCAAGATGGAGGCACTGTGGTTTCAACACAGAATTGAACCCTGTCAGTCATCTAGTATATATATAAATCATTGGTACAGACAGACACACACATAAACTCTCTCTCTCTCTCACTCTCTCTCTCTTTCTCTTGCTCTCTCTCTCTCTCTCTCTCGCTCTCTCTCTTTCTCTTGCTCTCTCTCTCTCTTGCTCTCTCTCTCTGTTGCTCTCTCTCTCTCTCTTTCTCTCTCTCTCTCTCTGTAGGTGTTAATCCTAGAACCAAAAGCAGTCAGCCATTGAGGCGATCATTAAACCATCCATTCCTCCTCTTCAGTCACGACCACAAAGCTACATATCCGTATCACCCAATTCTAGGAGCGTTTTACCTGCAGGGCTTTCAAGGCTGAGGCTCTGGTTGTCGGAATGGGATTTCCCATACAGGCCAGTCTCAGACAAATCTGTTTAGAAGATTTCTGAGGAATGCAACAAGTGCCCATACCTCAGCAACGTCGACTCCCCACTGCGGCTCAAAGCAAAACAAAGAACCCTTTAAAAAGGAGGATCTCTACTCCATTCCCAAGCTTGACATCATAAAATGCGTCATTCACACACACACACGCACGCACGCACGCACGCACGCACGCACGCACGCACGCACACACACACACACACACACACACACACACACACACACACACACACACACACACACACACACACACACACACACACACACACACACACACACACACACACACACACACACACACACACACACACACACACACACACACACACACACACACACACACACAGTACCCTACTTCATTTCCAAATCGTGTGAGAATGAGAGAAGAAAGGATGAGAGAAGAAGATTGGGGAAGAAGAGAGAGTGGGAGAAAAAGACAGAATGAGAGAAGAATGGAGGATGAGAAAAGAAGAGCAGATGAAAGGAGAATAGAGGATGAGAGAATAAGATCAGGGAAGAAGAGAGGATGAGAGAAGAAGAGAGAATGAGAGAAGAAGATGAGGGAAGAAGAGAGGGTGAGAGAAGAAGAGAGGATGAGAGAAGAGAGGCTGAGAGAAGATGAGGGAAGAAGATAGGATGAGAGAAGAAGATAAGGGAAGAAGAGAGGATGAGAGAAGAGAGGATGAGAGAAAAATAGATGAGGGAAGAAGAGAGGGTGAGAGAAGATGAGGGAAGAAGAGAGGATAAGAGAAGAAGATGAGGGAAGAAGAGAGGGTGAGAGAAGAAGAGAGGATGAGAGAAGAGAGGCTGAGAGAAGAAGATAAGGGAAGAAGAGAGGATGAGAGAAGAGAGGATGAGAGAAAAAGAGATGAGGGAAGAAGAGAGGGTGAGAGAAGAGAGGATGAGAGAAGATGAGGGAAGAAGAGAGGATGAGATAAGAAGATGAGGGAAGAAGAGAAGATGAGGATGAAGAAGAGAGGATGAGAGAAGAGAGGATGAGGAAGAAGAAGAGAGGATGAGAGAAGAATATGAGGGAAGAAGAGAGGATGAGAGAAGAGAGGATGAGAGAAAAAGAAATGAGAGAAGAAGAGAGGGGAGAGAAGAGAGGATGAGAGAAGATGAGGGAAGAAGAGAGGATGAGTGAAGAAGATAAGGGAAGAAGAGAGGATGAGAGAAGAGGATGAGGAAGAAGATGAGAGGATGAGAGAAGAATATGAGGGAAGAAGAGAGGATGAGAGAAGAAGATGAGGAGAAAAAGAAATGAGGGAAGAAGAGAGGGGAAGAAGAGAGGATGAGAGAAGAAGATGAGGGAAGAAGAAGAGTGGATGAAGAAGAAGAAGACATAATGAGAGAAGAAGATGAGGGAAGAAAGAGAGGATGAGAGAAGAAGATGAGGGAAGAAGAGAGGATGAGAGAAGAATAGATGATTAGAAGAAGATGAGGGAAGAAGAGAGGATAAGAGAGAGAGGATGAGAGAAGATGAGGGAAGAAGAGAGGATGAGAGAAGAAGATCCGGTGGTGCAAAGCTGAATCACTGTGAGTGAAAGAACACAGTCTTATGGAAGAAGAGAGGATGAGAGAAGAAGATGAGGGAAGAAGTGAGGATCAGGCAGGTTTGAAGTGGTGGAAGAAAGGCCTGAGAACAAAATCACGTGGCTCTGAAGTGATTCAACACTGTTCACACAACATTATTCTTATGAGGGAAGATTATAGAGGATTCTTATTCATGTACTGATGTTCAGGGAAGATCATTCTAATGGATCTACTAGTACATTACATTGACTGTATTTTAGATATACTGTATTGTTCACGTAGATCATTCTAATAGATCTACTACTGTACATTACATTGTTACTGTATTTTAATAGACTGTATTGTTCACATAGATCATTCTAATAGATCTACTACTGTACATTAGAGAGGATAAGTTACTGTATTTTAGTTATACTGATTGTTCACATAGATCATTCTAATAGATCTACTACTGTACATTACATTGTTACTGTATTTTAATAACTAATTCACAGTCTTATGTATTTTAATATCTGAAGCGAGGCGCCATCACTTCGTTACCGACCTCCGTCATGCATCAGTGAGTATCTAATAGATCTACTACTGTACATTACATTGTTACTGTATTTTAATATAGTATTGTTCACTGTAGATCATTCTAATAGATCTACTACTGGCTTACATTGATTACTGTATTTTAATATACTGTATTGTTCACATAGATCATTCTAATAGATCTACTACTGTACATTACATTGTTACTGTATTTTAATAGACTGTATTGTTCACGTAGATCATTCTAATAGATCTACTACTGTACATTACATTGTTACTGTATTTTAATATACTGTATTGTTCACGTAGATCATTCTAATAGATCTACTACTGTACATTACATTGTTACTGTATTTTAATATACTGTATTGTTCACATAGTTCATTCTAATAGATCTACTACTGTACATTACATTGTTACTGTATTTTAATATACTGTATTGTTCACATAGTTCATTCTAATGGATCTACTACTGTACATTACATTGTTACTGTATTTTAATATACTGTATTGTTCACATAGATCATTCTAATAGATCTACTACTGTACATTACATTGTTACTGTATTTTAATATACTGTATTGTTCACATAGATCATTCTAATAGATCTACTACTGTACATTACATTGTTACTGTATTTTAATATACTGTATTGTTCACATAGTTCATTCTAATGGATCTACTACTGTACATTACATTGTTACTGTATTTTAATATACTGTATTGTTCACATAGTTCATTCTAATGGATCTACTACTGTACATTACATTGTTACTGTATTTTAATATACTGTATTGTTCACATAGTTCATTCTAATAGATCTACTACTGTACATTACATTGTTACTGTATTTTAATATACTGTATTGTTCACGTAGATCATTCTAATAGATCTACTACTGTACATTACATTGTTACTGTATTTTAATATACTGTATTGTTCACATAGATCATTCTAATAGATCTACTACTGTACATTACATTGTTACTGTATTTTAATAGACTGTATTGTTCACGTAGATCATTCTAATAGATCTACTACTGTACATTACATTGTTGTTACTGTTTTTTAATATGCTGGATTCTTGACATAGCTAATATATCTACTGCTGTATATATAATTCTCATTTTGGTGTATATATAGTATGCATATATTGCATTTGGATTACTGATAAGTGTTATTTGGTAGTTGGTAACCAGATTCGTTCTGACATTCGTGATTTCTTGTTTCTCGTATTTCATTATTATTTGTGTACTTGTTTGACATTTTAACTTAGGAGCTAGTAACAGAAGCATTTCACTGCACCCGCTACTTAACTGTGTAGGCAACCAATAACCTTTTGATTGGATTTGAACAAAACAGCAGGCAGCCTTCAGAGAGTTGAGCTGGCGTGCGTCTCCAGTGGCTTGTGGACCAAGCGGGGTTTGAACCGACAGCCCTGGTCATTTCAGCTACTCAGAACTACACAAAAGACAGGATACATAGACGGTTCAATGAAACAAAGAGACAGTAGAAATACCTTCCAATAAACATCTAGAGAGAGAACAGTGTGGTCCACGTCATACTTGGTTAGGTCATTAATATGGTCAGTGTGCTGTATTGGTGATCTTCTCCCTCAGTCCGGCAGACAAGAGATGCCTCAGAAACTGCACCTCGTTGCGAGGATTCAATTCCGAGGGTCATTTGCAAAGGGGTGCTGTGATTGAATTTGGAGGCCAGATGGATTTTGTATTTAATTTTCGGAAGCTTGGGCAGGTCTCCCGTGCCTGTGTTCATACTATCACTTTGTGCTCAAAATGGTGGACGTTTTTTTTCCCCCTGTCTCTCTCTCTCTCTCTCTCTCTCTCTCTCTCTCTCTCTCTCTCTCTCTCTCTCTCTCTCTCTCTCTCTCTCTCTCTCTCTCTCTCTCTCTGTCTCTGTCTCTCTCTCTCTCTCTTTCTCTCTCTCTGTCTCTCTCTCTGTCTCTCTCACTCACTCTCTCTCTCTCTCTCTTTCTCTTTCTCGTTCTTTTACTTTAATCCAGCCAGCGAGCGTGCCCCCAGTCAAATGGAATAGGACAATGAATGATTCATAACTTCATAACTGTGGTCTCTCTCTCCTTTTCTCTCGCTGTCTCTCAACCTCTCTCTCTCTCTGCCTACCTCACTATCTCCCTTTCTTCCCTCTCTCCATCTCTCATCTCATCCACCTACCTCCCTCCCTCTATCTCTCATCAATCTTCAACCCCTCTCATCTCTCTCTCTGAAACAACAACAATAACCCCAGCGTAGGTCATTAGATTACATAGCAGAGCGGTCCAGGAGTGTACCTGCTGCCTCCAACCTGATTCATACTCATTAGGCCTTTTCATCCATTACACCATGATAACCTAACATGATTCAGAGGGGCGAGTCAGGGGCGGTCCTCGTTGACTTCTCCAATCTGCTCCCGAAATTACATCCAAACTAATAACCAATGAGTATACAGTAGATGGGCTATACCTCCATTTGAAATCTGCCCGAAATGGAAAATCATTGAAGAACCTACACCATTTTTTACATACAAACATTTCTATAATATCAGCGGTCTGGGGATGTTGGCTGTTGACTGAACAAACATGATCAGCAAGCGTCTTCCACTGAGACAGACGTCTTTTTTCAATAGGGGATGGTCTAAGCATCGTTTAGGTCAGTAGTATTGAAGGGTGGCAGGTGGGGACCTGGCATTAATGAACATGAATTGAAAAACACTAATTGCATCTGGGCCCTCTGTAGGTAGTTCCCAGAATTAGGATCGCTGACGCATACAAACATGAATGGCATGGAGAGAGAGAAGGACATGAAGAGAGAGAATGACATGGAGAGAGAGAATGACATGGAGAGAGAGAATGACACAGAGAGAGAGAAAGGGAGAGAGAGAATGACATGGAGAGAGAGAATGACATGGAGAGAGAGAATGACACGGAGAGAGAGAGAAAGCATGGAGAGAGAGAATGACATGGAGAGAGAGAATGACATGGAGAGAGAGAATGACATGAGAATGACATGGAGAGAGAGAATGGCATGGAGAGAGAGAAAGGGAGAGAGAGAATGACATGGAGAGAGAGAATGACATGGAGAGAGAGAAAGGGAGAGAGAGAAAGGGAGAGAGAGAATGACATGGAGAGAGAGAATGACATGGAGAGAGAGAAAGGGAGAGAGAGAATGACATGGAGAGAGAGAAAGGGAGAGAGAGAATGACATGGAGAGAGAGAAAGGGAGAGAGAGAATGACATGGAGAGAGAGAAAGGGAGAGAGAGAATGACACGGAGAGAGAGAAAGGGAGAGAGAGAATGACATGGAGAGAGAGAAAGGGAGAGAGAGAATGACATGGAGAGAGAGAAAGGGAGACAGAGAATGGCATGGAGAGAGAGAAAGGGAGAGAGAGAATGGCATGGAGAGAGAGAATGACATGGAGGAGAGCATGAGAGAGAGAATGACATGGAGAGAGAGAATGGCATGGAGAGAGAATGGCATGGAGAGAGAGAATGGCATGGAGAGAGAGAATGACATGGAGAGAGAGAATGGCATGAGAGAGAAATGACATGGAGAGAGAGAATGACATGGAGAGAGAGAATGACATGGAGAGAGAGAATGACATGGAGAGAGAGAATGACAGGGGAGAGAGAATGACATGGAGAAAGAGAAGAGAATGGCATGGAGAGAGAGAATGACATGGAGAGAGAGAATGGCATGGAGAGAGAGAATGACATGGAGAAAGAGAATGACATGGAGAGAGAGAAAGGAGAGAGAGAATGACATGGAGAGAGAGAATGACATGGAGAGAGAAAGGGAGAGAGAGAATGACATGGAGAGAGAGAATGACATGGAGAGAGAGAAAGGAGAGAGAGAATGACATGGAGAGAGAGAATGACATGGAGAGAGAGAATGACATGGAGAGAGAGAAAGGGAGAGAGAGAATGACATGGAGAGAGAGAATGGAGAGAGAGAATGAATGGAGAGAGAGAAAGGAGAGAGAGAACATGGAGAGAGAGAAAGGGAGAGAGAGAATGACATGGAGAGAGAGAAAGGGAGAGAGAGAATGACATGGAGAGAGAGAAAGGGAGAGAGAGAATGACATGAGAGAAAGGGAGAGAGAATGACATGGAGAGAGAGAAAGGGAGAGAGAATGACATGGGAGAGAGAATGACATGGAGAGAGAGAATGACATGGAGAGAGAGAAAGGGAGAGAGAGAAGAATGGAGAGAGAGGAGAGAGAGAATGACATGGAGAGAGAGAAAGGAGAGAGAGAATGCACGGAGAGAGAGAAAGCATGAGAGAGAATGACATGGAGAGAGAGAAAGAGAGAGAGAATGACATGGAGAGAGAGAAAGGAGAGAGAGAATGACATGGAGAGAGAGAAAGGAGAGAGAGAATGACATGGAGAGAGAGAAAGGAGAGAGAGAATGACATGGAGAGAGAGAAAGGGAGAGAGAGAGAATGACATGGAGGAGAGAGAATGACATGGAGAGAGAGAAAGGGGAGAGAGAATGACATGGAGAGAGAGAAAGGGAGAGAGAGAATGACATGGAGAGAGAGAAAGGAGAGAGAGAATGACATGGAGAGAGAGAAAGGGAGAGAGAGAATGACATGGAGAGAGAGAAAGGGGAGAGAGAGAATGACACGGAGAGAGAGAAAGGAGACAGAGAATGGCATGGAGAGAGAGAATGGCATGGAGAGAGAGAATGACATGGAGAGAGAGAATGACATGGAGAGAGAGAATGACATGGAGAGAATGAATGGAGAGAGAGAATGACATGGAGAGAGAGAATGGCATGGAGAAAGAGAATGACATGGGAGAGAGAGAATGACATGGGAGAGAGAATGACATGGAGAGAGAGAAAGGAGAGAGAGAATGACATGGAGAGAGAATGGCATGGAGAGAGAGAATGGCATGGAGAGAGAGAATGACATGGAGAGAGAGAAAGGAGAGAGAGAATGACATGAGAGAGAGAAGAAAGGGAGAGAGAGAATGACATGGAGAGAGAGAATGACATGGAGAGAGAGAAAGGGAGAGAGAGAATGACATGGAGAGAGAGAATGGCATGGAGAGAGAGAATGACATGGAGAGAGAGAATGACATGGAGAGAGAGAAAGGGAGAGAGAGAATGACATGGAGAGAGAGAATGACATGGAGAGAGAGAATGACATGGAGAGAGAGAATGACATGGAGAGAGAGAAAGGGAGAGAGAGAATGACATGGAGAGAGAGAATGACATGGAGAGAGAGAAAGGGAGAGAGAGAATGGCATGGAGAGAGAGAATGGCATGGAGAGAGAGAAAGGGAGAGAGAGAATGACATGGAGAGAGAGAATGACATGGAGAGAGAGAATGACATGGAGAGAGAGAAAGGGAGAGAGAGAAATGGAGAGAGAGAATGACATGGGAGAGAGAAAGGGAGAGAGAGAATGACATGGAGAGAGAGAATGGCATGAGAGAGAGAAAGGGAGAGAGAGAATGACATGGAGAGAGAGAATGACATGGAGAGAGAGAAAGGAGAGAGAAGACATGGAGAGATATAATGACATGGAGAGAGAGAATGACATGGAGAGAGAGAAAGGGAGAGAGAGAAATGGAGAGAGAGAAATGGAGAGAGAGAAAAGGAGAGAGAGAATGACATGGAGAGAGAGAATGACATGGAGAGAGAATGACATGGAGAGAGAGAAAGGAGAGAGAGAATGACATGGAGAGATAGAATGACATGGAGAGAGAGAAAGGGAGAGAGAGAATGGCATGGGAGAGAGAAAAGCATGGAGAGAGAGAAAGGGAGAGAGAGAATGACATGGAGAGAGAGAATGACATGGAGAGAGAGAATGCATGGAGAGAGAGAAAGGGAGAGAGAGAATGACATGGAGAGAGATAATGACAGGGAGAGAGAGAATGACATGGAGAGAGAGAAAGGAGAGAGAGAAATGGAGAGAGAGAATGACATGGGAGAGAGAGAATGGCATGGAGAGAGAGAAAGGGAGAGAGAGAATGAGATGGGAGAGAGAAATGGCATGGAGAGAGAGAAGGGAGAAAGGAATGGCATGGAGAGAGAAATGGCATGGAGATAGAGAAAGGAGAGAGAGAATGACATGGAGAGAGAGAATGACATGGAGAGAGAGAATGACATGGAGAGAGAGAAAGGAGAGAGAGAATGGCATGGAGAGAGAGAATGACATGGAGAGAGAGAATGACATGGAGAGAGAGAAAGGGAGAGAGAGAATGACATGGAGAGAGAGAATGACATGGAGAGAGAGAAAGGGAGAGAGAGAATGACATGGAGAGAGAGAAAGGGAGAGAGAGAATGACATGGAGAGAGAGAAAGGGAGAGAGAGAATGACATGGAGAGAGAGAAAGGGAGAGAGAGAATGACATGGAGAGAGAGAATGGCATGGAGAGAGAGAAAGGGAGAGAGAGAATGACATGGAGAGAGAGAATGACATGGAGAGAGAGAAAGGGAGAGAGAGAATGACATGGAGAGAGAGAAAGGGAGAGAGAGAATGACATGGAGAGAGAAAGGAGAGAGAGAATGACATGGAGAGAGAGAAAGGAGAGAGAGAATGACATGGAGAGAGAGAATGACATGAGAGAGAGAAAGAGAGAGAGAGAATGACATGGAGAGAGAAAGGGAGAGAGAGAATGACATGGAGAGAGAGAATGACATGGAGAGAGAGAATGACATGGAGAGAGAGAATGACATGGAGAGAGAGAATGACATGGAGAGAGAGAAAGGGAGAGAGAGAATGACATGGAGAGAGAGAATGACATGGAGAGAGAGAATGACATGGAGAGAGAGAAAGGGAGAGAGAGAATGACATGGAGAGAGAGAATGGCATGGAGAGAGAGAATGGCATGGAGAGAGAGAAAGGGAGAGAGAGAATGACATGGGAGATATAATGACATGGAGAGAGAGAAAGGGAGAGAGAGAATGACATGGAGAGAGAGAATGACATGGAGAGAGAGAAAGGAGAGAGAGAATGACATGGAGAGATATAATGACATGGAGAGAGAGAATGACATGCATGGAGAAAGGGAGAGAGAGAAGGAGAGAGAGAATGACATGGAGAGAGAGAAAGGGAGAGAGAGAATGACATGGAGAGAGAGAATGGCATGGAGAGAGAGAATGGCATGGAGAGAGAGAATGGCAGAGAGAGAATGACATGGAGAGATATAATGACATGGAGAGAGAGAAAGGAGAGAGAGAATGGCATGGAGAGAGAGAATGACATGGAGAGAGAGAAAGGGAGAGAGAGAATGACATGGAGAGAGAGAATGACATGGAGAGAGAGAATGACATGGAGAGAGAGAAAGGGAGAGAGAGAAATGGAGAGAGAGAATGACATGGAGAGAGAGAATGGCATGGAGAGAGAGAAAGGGAGAGAGAGAATGAGATGGAGAGAGAGAATGACATGGAGAGAGAGAAAGGAGAGAGAGAATGGCATGGAGAGAGAGAATGGCATGGAGAGAGAGAAAGGGAGAGAGAGAATGACATGGAGAGAGAGAATGACATGGAGAGAGAGAATGACATGGAGAGAGAGAAAGGGAGAGAGAGAAAGGGAGAGAGAGAATGACATGGAGAGAGAGAAAGGGAGAGAGAGAATGACATGGAGAGAGAGAATGACATGGAGAGAGAGAAAGGGAGAGAGAGAATGACATGGAGAGAGAGAAAGGGAGAGAGAGAAAGGAGAGAGAGATGACATGGAGAGAGAGAATGACATGGAGAGAGAGAAGGGAGAGAGAGAATGACATGGAGAGAGAGAAGGGAGAGAGAGAATGACATGGAGAGAGAGAAAGGGAGAGAGAATGACATGGAGAGAGAGAAAGGAGAGAGAGAATGGCATGGAGAGAGAGAAAGGGAGAGAGAGAATGGCATGGAGAGAGAGAAAGTGAGAGAGAGAATGACATGGAAAGAGAGAATGACACAGAGAGAGAGAAAGGGAGAGAGAGAATGGCATGGAGAGAGAGGAAAGGGAGAGAGAGAATGGCATGGAGAGAGAGAAAGGGAGAGAGAGAATGGCATGGAGAGAGAGAAAGGAGAGAGAGAGAATTGCATGGAGAGAGAGAAAGGGAGAGAGAGAATGACATGGAGATAGAGAATGACATGGAGAGAGAGAAAGAGAGAGAGAGAGAATGGCATGAGAGAGAGAAAGGAGAGAGAGAATGGCATGGAGAGAGAGAAAGGCAGAGAGAGAATTGCATGGAGAGAGAGAAAGGAGAGAGAATGACATGACATGGAGAGAGAGAATGACATGGGAGAGAGAGAAAGGGAGAGAGAGAATGGCATGGAGAGAGAGAAAGGGAGAGAGAGAATGGCATGGAGAGAGAGAAAGGGGAGAGAGAGTGTAACTGGCATCCTGACATCGGAGTCACCTCAGGTCAACCGCTTTTTATCTGCTACTTTAAAATAGAAAAATATATGAATAACAAAGCATGAAAAAACTCTGTGAAGAAAATAAAGGGGTAATTGATATCTCCTGTTTCTTCTCCTCCGTGACCACCGCCGAGTGAAATGATGAAAGTAGAGATGTGAGGTTTGATCACATATACCCAGACTCCCCTGAGGTGGGCCGGGCGAGCCTGCGGGATCCCTGCAGTGCCCAAATCAAAGAGTTATGCATGGGGGTGGACAGATTTAATTAGTCGCCCGAAAACACCTTCAACCATACCTCGGGGTAGGCGTCAACACTTGCTCCCTTCCTCCCGACACTCTTAGAAAAAAGGGTTCCCCTTTTTATTGTAAGAGCTGTTTAAAAAGAGCCAGTTTTAGTGGGGTGGAGTTTTTACCTGCCTGGTTACATCACCAGGCAGTAAATTGAGTTAATAGACTAGGAAGAGAGAGATCCAAACCTCTCTGCAAATAAGAGCTAGTTTTCAGTTGTCCCTCCCCAGTCAGACCACTCCAAGATAGTTCTAGTAAAATTCTTGCTTTAGAAATTGCTCTTTGCTAAGAAGCTATTTTTGTTTCTTTTTTTAAACCATTTTAATTGAAAACAATCACAGTAAGGCACCTCATTTTTACCCAGAAATGATTTGATATTGAGATAAAAACGGCTGCATTGGGCCTCACTGTGTCATTCACTCAGAGAGAACAATCACCTCACACTGACTGCCTTCCTTTGTACTCTGAAGGAGGGAATCATCAAACCCAATCCATCCATTTTCATCAAGGGCCAGCCAGGGCTAACAGCTATTACAAAAACATCTTTCAACATGGAACCTGACAGCCGATACACCTCTTCAAACGCCTTTTGTTAGAGTCATCCAAGCACGGAGGAAGGGGTTTGAAAGTGTACATTAGCATTACTGAAAGGTACACTTTCCTGTGGTTGTAGCTTAGAGTAGAGTATGGTCACCATTAGCACTACCTTTAAGCAATGTCAAATGTAAGCTCTTTGAAAATCAGGGTGTTCCTGGTTTGGATAGGGTAAAGAAACCATGGCATCTACAGGCACGATCCTCGCTGTAGGCCTACTGCGTCCTTGCGGCGAGAAAAGGACTACATTAATTGATTGATAACATTTGATCCTACCAAAATCTATCGATCGTTATCACTCCACACCCCTTGATGAGGCCAGGTAGCTTTAGTATTGAACCAACAGACTACTTATCAGTGTGTTAACCTGTCAGAGAGAAAGCACATCATTCCAAGAATAACGGATCATTTCACAACATCACATCAAGTGTAGCATCACATCAAGTGTAGCATCACATCAAGTGTGTCTATAAGGCGTGAACCTGCCTTACAGACACCATGTACCCAGATTGAGGACACGGCATTCCAGGAAGCCAAGTGCATCAGCCCCTTAAAAGCCTTCCGACTCACCCAGGAATCCTCCCAATGATGATTCAGCCACTAAAGATAATTAAACGATCAAATAAAGTTCTCCTTCGAGACTTTCCCCCCCCCAAGCCAATAAAACGAAATGGACACCATTTCACACCAATGTCATATTCAGGATTTCGCTGGCGTTGAGGTAGCAACGGTAATCAAAATTGTTAAAAGGTTTTAATAAAGTTGTACAATGGATGAAGATACTCCAAACTTTTTGAATTTTTACAATCCATCGGCTTTTGACATAATTATAACACATAACAGGCACAGACAAATAACGACTGGAGTTCAGTCATTTTGGTGGGAATTCAAGTATTCAATTTATTGTAGAATTCCCCACATTTTTTCTTAGAAGGCACTCATGTAAATGTTATTGTATCAGGTATTTTTTTTATATATTTTGTGTTCAAATATTTAAAATGATATGTACCTAATTTGCATAAATACACATGCATTTGCATATATACATTCATTAACATAAAGGGGTGGAACAGGGCTGCAACAACCATCCATTCCTCTGTCTACCCAACCTGCGCTGTCTAGACTGAGTCATTAATTACTGTTGTTTTCACATTCTCTTGCATAATTCAACAAGTGTGTCAATAGCAGGATACCCTGAGATTGAAAATCAACACGCATGGCTCTAGATTACAGCTATCTAAACACACTTTACATTGTTTGCGAGATCAGACATAATATCACCACATTTTCTGAAGTTGTTTTCATTTCAGTGCATCTAATTTGTACACGAATAAGTAAACTGAAAGAAATGAATCCAGCAAAGTGTAAATAACAAGTGAATTCTGCACCCCTAAAACACAGGAAGTAGATGGCTGGACAGACCCTCAGGTGGGTGGGGCATGCGCGTTGCTACATGGCGTCTATGGTACAGCACTGCAGGCTGTTTGTCTGTTACCCTCCCTATGGGTTTATACAGTATATTATGCCTGTGACTACTGGGGAACTGTACAGTTAAGCCATATACAGATATAACATCTTCATCTGATCACCCGTTGCAGGAAATTGAAAACAGAGAATTGAATGTTAATTTTCTACCATAATTTTCTACCATGAGCCTCCAGGCCTCACAACAGTTTTAGGGAATTTGGCAACTTGACAAACCGGCCTCACAACTGCAGACCACACCAGCACAAGACCCCCACATACAACTTCTTCACCTGTTGGATCGTCTGAGACCAGCCAGTCAGACAGCTGATGAATCTAATAAAGCCTTCTTTTGTGGGGAAAAACTAAAAAATATGGATCTAGGGATTTTACATGATTGGGCAGGGGCAGCCAGCTAGGAGGGCATAGGCCCACCCCTGGGGGAGAGAGAGAGAGAGAGGGAGAGTGAGCGAGCGAGAGAGTGAGCGAGAGAGAGAGAGAGAGAGTGAGCGAGAGAGTGCGTGAGAGAGAGCGAGAGAGAGCGAAACCTCAGAGCCCCTGGCACTTTTTAAATGTTATATGACTGGGACAAGGTGGTCGGTTCCTTGCACATGATACAAAATGTCACTTCATGCCAGCCGACAACGGTACAAGGACCTTTTCAGGGACTTCTTTCCCTTGGAATTTGGAATTACATAGCCTACCCGGAAGGTACTGGGCCAGAATTCAGTTGGACAAGCAGAGTGTTTTTACCACTGACAGCTCTCTTCACAGGTCTCGGTGGAGACGCTAACGAATCGGGCCACACACACCTGTCACACACACACTCACACACCTGTCACACAGTCCCACACACCTCACTCACACACTCACACACCTGTCACACACACAGTCCCACACACCTGTCACACACACAGTCCCACACACACCTGTCACACATGTATAGATGTAGGGTTCTAATATGAGGCAGTTTGCGACAGAAGGAAAATAATCCTGCAGAAACAGGAAAGGTGAATCATTATGTGGATTATAGTTAATGGACTTTTTAAAACTAGAATACACTACACGTTTGCATTTCCTGCTGTGGAGGTAGAAGATACTCATATAGGTGCAGTTCTAGGATCAGCTCCCCTTCCCCAAATCCTAACCTTAGGGAGAAACAAGCCTGATAGGATGATAAAATCTGACCTCAAATCAGTCTCTGACGACAACTTCCCACTACATCCTCCAGACAGAACACTACATCCTCCAGACAGAACACGTAGCCTGTGTCCGAAATCTGTCTTGCCTACTACTTACTGGAGCTACATACTGTGTACTAATACTACATACTATTTATAATGTTCTGTTTAGTGAAAACGAATGCAGTAAGCAACACGTATCAACATACTAGACTCACCTATACTGAGATCTAATGTGCAACCGTGTAGTTTCCCTCCATGGGTTTATTTTGGTAGCACCTCCCCCTTATCTCATTATCAGGTGAATATCAGCTGTTGTCAAACTCACACGGGTCTGAAAAGACAATTATGCTCATAAATAGCATGCCGCGAATGAATTAATGTCGAAAAGAGTATGACATCCTGGCATTTAAAGCATACAACATTTTCAAAATGTCTCACACTATAAAATGTTCTATATTCGCATACCCAAAATGCTTACTATTTAGAACACAAGTACAGGTATTCTGACACAGATAGAGGCCTAGTAACAGTGATCAGCCACACATACTGACTGATAATAGGTCCCCATTTAATTACACAAACATGACAGCACAAACAGTTCATATCGATATGCCTCATCTAATCACGCTCAGCCACCAATTAGAGCCAATACAGTATATACTAGGGCCACAATCCACAGAGGGTTGTCCACAAAAATAGAACAATTTTAGCTTTAGAGGCATTAATGTTGCCATGGGGATTTCCTCTGGCAGTGTCTTCTTTTAACAACCGAACAGTCTAACCAATGCTCTAGGTGACGACGCTCGCCATAGCCAGACGGGATGATAAACACACTCTTACACACACACACACACACACACACACACACACACACACACACACACACACACACACACACACACACACACACACACACACACACACACACACACACACACACACACACACACCACTGAAACAATTATTTGACGGATGCGTCAATATCCCGTTGACCCAATAAACCTTAACTCAATATCACTTCCTTCTCATCGGTAGAGGCGACCACGAAATTGCCTGTCACCAACTATTAGGTCATACAAGGTAGAGTAGGAGGAGATTATTTTCGGATATCGGGGGAAATTGCATTTTGTTGAAGATTGGAGAGGATGATTATGTGGTGACGTTAAAGTCTCAGTATCATTTCAACTTATGTTGGGGATCCCAGGAGTTCTTTACCTGAATTGAAGTCACCAACTACAGATCTGATACCTTGATGTATATGGAGGACTTGTAGAACTTGGTAGAGTGGGTACTTACAGCATACACCCCATTCAACCGCCACAATGCACTTTAACGATGCTATAGTCCATTTGTGCTATTCTATTTAATATCTAGTACAGGAACATAAACTCACTCAGGTACAGCAGGAACACATAGAGATCTACACTACATGTCCCTCTGTGCATAGTTACGATACAGTATCAAACCCCCCTCCCTAATTCAATTTAATGGGAACGTTTTTCTGGTGACTTACAGTAAGTGACCCATTAAGGCCAAAGCGGGCAACTGGCTAGCGGTAATGTTCTGGATGATTGCTCGCATAAGAAGAGTCAATGTGGTTGAACGCACTGGTGGGCGGATTGTATTAGTAGGAACACGACAGAATATGATTCCTGTCATATTGTACACTAACAAGGCTCAAGGGTGTAAAGTTGCAGCACCACTCCAAATGTAACTAATATTTACTAACCCTTGTGTGGAGTTCATGTTTTTGTTATTCACCGGGGGTCTGCTTGACCCACAACATAATTGGGTTTTTAAAACACTACAGCCCATAACAATTCAAGTAAAAAGACTTACTGCTCAGATGTTGACTTGTATCAATTATAAACAATATAGACAGTATAGCATACCATTTGTTAAATAAAACACATCAAGACATAGGTGGACTAAGTCATGTTTATCATGAACAAATATCAATGAAACAAGGTTTTCATCACTATAGATGTTCATTACTTTGATCTGAACAAATTAGAAGGACAGATTTTACATACAGTATTTTGTAGACAGGGTAAATGAGCCCCACCGAATGCATATTAAGGCCGGTCTACACACCACATGAGGGATAGAGGTTTACTGTGTGTGTGCTGCAAATGTATTTCTTGCAATTGAGGCGTGTGTACTGTGTATTCCTGTCCTTCTTGGGTCCACCCACACACATCACAGTGATTCTTCTTGAAAACAGTTCAGGAATTTGTTGTTGGAGTTGTTGGCTCTGTGGGTCGGGCGAATGGGGCACCAGCATCCTCCTCCTGAATCCTCCTCACGATGGCTGCAGAAGCTGGAGTCCTTGGGATATGTTGCCTCCTCAGAATTTGAGGTCTTACCAATGCCTTGCCCAGCTCCTTGACAAAGAGCCATTTCCTCTATTGCTTCCCTCTGTTCCAATCTGGGTTCAACGCCATCCAGATGACAAACGCATTGCATGCCGAGATGTGCAAGATGTTGAAGAATATAACAAATGGCCATGTAGGGTTCTTCTATTGCAGGTGTAGCCAGTCACCAGCTTGTCTAAATTGTCACCTCTGGGTAAGCACTGCTTGAAGGGACAGCGGCCCCTAAATGGCATAATCTCCTCATCAACAGTAACGTTGGGCCCAGGGTTGTAAAACAGGGGAAGGTGGCCCACCCACTAGTCCCACACTGACCTGATTGCAGCTAGCTTGTCTCTCTGCCACCAAGCTGGTCTGGTGTCTCGGTTATCGAAGAGGATAATCCTGGAAATAATGTGGAAGTTTTCCAGAGACATTGTTCCACTGAAAAGTTCTCTGCCAGTTTCTGAATCCCACAGGGATTCTGTGGATTCCCCATTGGATCTGAAAACACCAGCAAGGATAAGAACCCCAAAGTATGCATGTAAATGAGTTTGTTCCTTCTCCTTCCATCTCTCTCCAAAAACACGCCTTCCCTCCAAATTAGTGCAGTCCAGAATGATTTCCTGGATGGTGTCTGGGATGAACAGTTCAAAAGAAGACGTGATGTCCTCACATTAGTAACCGCCATCCGGCCCTGGTGACATCCTTATCACGTTGGCAGCCATGCGAGGTGGCTCATTCCTTGGGCAAGAAGACCATTACATTTCACTATTTTTTGACATCCATATTTCTCCTTCTGCAGTCTGCTGATGAGCTGGCTGATGACAGGCTGGTCCTGGCTGCTGACAGGCTGGTCCTGGGGCTGGCTGCTGACAGGCTAGTCCTGGGGCTGGCTGAGGGTCAATCTCATCTTCTTCCAACTCACAAATGGAAGACTCTCCCTCCACACTAGCTTATCGCTCTACAAAAATCATTTCTAAGGCCATACTGATTGACTGTGGTTAGGAGACACACTTGCAAGGCAATTTATTTGCTGTGTCCCTCCCCCAATTTGCAAGTGTGGGGAAATACAGATTTTTTTACAGTGTATCAAAATAATATATTGTAATAACATTGTGTAGGTTCCCGCAAGACATTGTGTAGTTTCACACTATAAAGGGTAAAGAGTGGGAGAAAAGTGGGAGACGGGCAGCCAGTCAGGGAGACAGACAGGTTTTTTGGTGCTATGTTGAAACAGTACACACAGTACACAATTTTAACTTGTTTTCACCTACACACACACTTTTCCACACTTTTACTCCCCTCGGGTCCAGTGGACCCAAACACCACATATGTAATATACATGTGTAGGGTCGTGCACAGTGTGAACTCAATGAAAATGTGTTATTTTACATGTTCTTCACAGAAAATGAGCCAAGGCCCGAGTCTCAGGTTGAAAAAATAATTAACTGTATCAATTGTCTTCTAGAAAACATTGAAAATGGGTCCCACAGACCCGAAAACCACACAAGGGTTAAAAATTAAAGTCACCAAATTAAATCTCATTAGCTGTATTGCTACAATAATAGCATCACCTTAATCTCTTAGTACAGACATATTATGACTTATAAGAAGCAAAACACTGAAGTCAAATTACCACAAAAATCACATTAACACACATATGCACACACTTCACCCTCACCACATACACACAGATCCCCCCTCTCCCACACACTCACCCTTCCCCCCACGGTCTGTCAGTATGGTATCAGTGATAACAGCACAGTGATGGGATGATGACGCCAGAGATGGCGTCCTTCCTATCCTGCTGAGTATGCATCATGTACGTCATTTGGGGAGGCAGGTAGCCTAGCGGTTAAGAGCGTTGAGCCAGTTACTGAAAGGCCGCTGGTTTGAATCCCCGAGACAACTAGGCTAAAAATCTGCCGACGTGCCCTTGAGCAAAGCGCTTAACCCTAATTGCTCCTGTAAGTCGCTCTGGATAAGAGTGTCTGCTAAATGACTCAAATGTAAATGTCATCTACAAAGATTGTGTTGCAGTGGATCGCTACCGTCTTACTGCTATTCTGTCAACTTCTGCATTTGTCTGTTTGGTCCCAAAATATTTGTACATAATATTACCGAGATCATTTGCTATTACCGAAAACAGCTTCTGGACATCAGAACAGCGATCACTAACCTCGATATGGATCAAGATTTTTTACGAGTCTGAAACTGTGGATAAACTGCTCATTCCAGACCAGACCCTAATCCTCAAACGTGAATAATATATATCTAGCTGGTTTTTCTATGCATCGTCAAGGCCGAATGGCAGTTTAGGGTTAAGAGGGGGAGGTGGGTTCTCTTTGTTAACAACAGCTGGTGCGCAATCTCTAATGTTAAGGAAGTCTTGAGGCTCACCTGAGTTAGAATAACTCATGATAAGCTGCAGACCATACTATTTACCAAGAGAGTTTATCTCTATTTTTCATAGATATCTATTTACCACCACAAAACGAAGCTGGCACTAAGAACACACTCAACGAGATGAATAGGGCTACAAGTATCTATTTTTTTTAAGTGGAAGAAAAAGCGAAAAAAGAACACCTCACTGCAGAAATGGGACTGTGTAGAGACAGCCATTTTATGTATATTATACTCTAATTTGCACTGTGCCATGTATTAGGCATAGATATTGTGTGTATGTACTGATATGTAGGCTGTGCGCTGTGACTGTATGTATGTACTTCAGTCCTTGACTAATAATGTTCTGTACTATGTATTATCCTCTCTTTGGTAGGGGTAGTATTTTCACCTCCACCTCTATTTTCAACTTTCACCTCCACCTCTGAAAAGCGTGAGGGTCAGCAGTCTCTCAGTCAATGTTTTCCTCATCTGGTGTGTCATCTTTGGAAGATTCTTTATGAATGAAATCCCCTTTGTGCTAGGTGATAAAGAACACTATCATTGAAATAAGAGGAATTGTGCATTCCTAGATCAAGAGCATGCCCTACCGCATAGTGCGATGTGGGTGGACAGTTAGGACGTCATGTTAGACTAGAATCTCAGCTTAAGGATAGCCTTATTAACCAGCGGACATGGAGAACTTTCTCATACAGTTGAACCTAAGTATCATAGCAAAACTGTGTTTACTTTTTACGTGGGTAAGATACCAATTTGGATTAGTTCTCCAGTGGTTCAACGACAAATTAGGGAATATTTTAGCAGCCATTCAATTACATGGTTTAGATTATAGGAACTGATCCCTCCTCAAATTTGTGTGTGTTTACGTGTGCGTGTGTGCGTGTGTGCGTGCGTGTGTGTGTGTGTGTGTGTGTGTGTGTGTGTGTGTGTGTGTGTGTGTGTGTGTGTGTGTGTGTGTGTGTGTGTGTGTGTGTGTGTGTGTGTGTGTGTGTGTGTGTGTGTGTGTGTGTGTGTGTGGGCATGTGCGCGCGTGCGCAGAGTGAGAGAGAGAGAGAGATAGAGAGAGAGAGATAGAGAGAGAGAGAGAGATAGGAACTCTAGATGGGATCATCCTGGAGGAAAAAGGGTCCAGCCACCACATGCTACACAGGGCCTTTGAAGGTGATGGTAAGCAAATGGGGTCTGAGTGTTGCCGAGGACGTGTCACAATGGCACCGCTTAACAAATGGAGATTTTCGAAGAAGGCACCCTCAGTGTGGTTAAGTTGAAATTAGCCCGACAACAGTTGGAGAAAGTAGGGAAAGACAAGAAAAATAATATACGCTGGGATCATTTTTAGAAAGTGGAAATTGAAGCTGAGACAAGGACAGAGAGAGAGAGAGGAAAAGTGCAGAGAAGAGTGCAGAGGTAATGATGAAAGCTGAAGAAAAGAAAGGCAAAGCAAGTGGGAACAGACGTAAAGATGTGCTGTCAAAATCATCCACCATCCTCCCCACCTCAACCAGCATACGGTCACCACCTCTACACCCAGGACCCCCAGCAGCAGGAGTGGGGCTGTGTGGAGCAGACAGCGAGAATCTGAGGAAGACGAAGAGAAGAAAAGACACGCCTCTAACGACCACACACACTGAGTTCCAGAGTAGAATACCAACTCCTCTGACCACCACACACACTGAGTTCCAGAGTAGAATACCAACTCCTCTGACCACCACACACACTGAGTTCCAGAGTAAAATACCAACTCCTCTGACCACCACACACACTGAGTTCCAGAGAAGAATACCAACTCCTCTGACCACCACACACTGAGTTCCAGAGTAGAATACCAACTCCTCTGACCACCACACACACTGAGTTCCAGAGTAAAATACCAACTCCTCTGACCACCACACACTGAGTTCCAGAGTAGAATACCAACTCCTCTGACCACCACACACACTGAGTTCCAGAGTAGAATACCAACTCCTCTGACCACCACACACACTGAGTTCCAGAGTAGAATACCAACTCCTCTGACCACCACACACTGAGTTCCAGAGTAGAATACCAACTCCTCTGACCACCACACAAACTGAGTTCCAGAGTAGAATACCAACTCCTCTGACCACCACACACACTGAGTTCAGAGTAGAATACCAACTCCTCTGACCATCACACACTGAGTTCCAGAGTAGAATACCAACTCCTCTGATCACCACACACTGAGTTCCAGAGTAGAATACCAACTCCTCTGACCATCACACACTGAGTTCCAGAGTAGAATACCAACTCCTCTGATCACCCACACTGAGTTCCAGAGTAGAATACCAACTCCTCTGACCACCACACACACT